>NC_053395.1:107708414-107903414 GCF_905171765.1 Bufo bufo | reverse complement strand
ATGCAGAGTGCGGCTTATGGTCTGAGCACTGACAGGCTGACTTTTCACCACTTTAACCTCTGCAGCAATGTTAGCCGTAGAGATTAGCAAATTGCTAAAAAATTAGATTCGGCTGGTTTGCCGAATAAAAAACAAACAAAAAAAAAACGCAATTAGACTTACCGGTAATTCCGTTTCCTTGAATCCACCATGACGGCCCACAATGAGATTGACCCTTGACCTCTGTAGGGGCAGGAACACAGAGTTTAAATTCCCCCCACCCCTCCACCTCCTCAGTGCTTTACAAATTACCTGAAAGGTGGAACAAAAAATAAAAGGATATTGATTCATACCCTATATTTTTCCCTCTGTGTGATATTATACACACACACACACACACACCTCTAAAAAAAAAAATATGTATACATTTTTAATTTTTTTTAATTTTTTTTTTAGGGATGTGAATAGTACGGGCCGTCATGGTGGATTCAAGGAAACGGAATTACCGGTAAGTCTAATTGCGTTTTTTCCTTTTTATCCACCATGACGGCCCACAATGAGATGTATCAAATGACTAAGTGGGTGAGGATATCGCCTGTAAAACCTTCCGGCCAAAAAGAGCTTCATTCGAGTCCGGAAGATTAAGACGATAGTGTCTTACAAAGGTATTTGCGCTTGACCAGGTTGCAGCCCTACAAATCTGGTCAAGCGAGATACCTCCTTTTTCAGCCCAAGAGGAGGCTGTGGCCCTAGTGGAATGGGCTTTAATGGCACCAGGGCTGGGTTTGCCCTGTATCACATAGCAACACTCAATGGTGGATCTGATCCATCTAGCTATGGAGGATTTAGATAGCTTCTTCCCTTTATTTCTTCCTGAGAATTGTATTAGGAGATTATTATCCGTCCTAAATGCTTTGGTAGACTCAAGATATTGAATGACAGTATTTCTAACGTCTAATAGATGCATCTTATCGCTTGACCCTGCAATTTCGGACCCAGTGATAGAGGGTAGAAATATTTCTTGGTCCCGGTGGAAGGATGAGATTACTTTAGGGAGGAAACCTGGGTCGAGCATCAGACGAATGTGATCTTCGTTGATTTGGAGATATGGTTCCTTGCAGGAAAGGGCTTGAATTTCTCCAATACGTCTGGCTGAGGTTATTGCTATCAGGAAAGCAGTTTTTAGGGAAAGGTGCTTTAAAGAAATATCTGATAGCGGTACGAAGGGAGGTTTTGTTAAACCATCTAGGACGATGTTTAAGTCCCAAGTTGGAGCCCTAGATTTTAGAGTGGGTCTTAGTCTGGTTGCTGCTCTAATGAATCTCCTGATCCATCTGTGATTGGTTAAGCTGCAGTCGTAGAAGGTGCTGAGAGCCGATATTTGTACTTTCAGGGTACTAGGTCTCAATCCTAATTCCAAGCCACTGAAGGAAGTCTAGAATTTTATTGATGGGAGGAGAGGAGGTGTCCGGGTGATCCACCCCTAACCAAGAGCAGTATTTTTTCCAGATCTTTAGATAGATGGAAGATGTAACTTTTTTCCTACTGGCCCTGAGTGTGAGAATCACTATCTGAAAGGCCCTTACTCTTTAAGGTTTCGCTCTCAGGATCCAGACTGCTATTCTGAATATTTTTGGGTCGGGATGTAGAAGAGGGCCCTGGACTAGCATGTCTCTCTAAAAGGGGATCTCCCAAGGATCTTCCAGCGACACTTGTTTCAGAGTAGAAAACCAACTCTTCTTTGGCCATAGGGGGGCTATTAGGATGAAAATGGTTGGTTCTCCTAGGAACTTCTGGATGACTCGCGGTAATAGAGGTATTGGGGGAAATGTGTATGCTAGTTTCCATCTCCATTGTATTGACAGGGCGTCTATTGCCCAAGGTCCGTCCTCTAGATTTAGGGAGCAAAAGCGCTCTACCTGAGCATTTCTTCTGGAAGCGAATAAGTCTATTTCGGGCTGACCCCATCTTTCGGATATCCTCTGGAAGATTTTCCTGTTCAGGGACCATTCTCCTGGATCTATTCTTTCTCTGCTCAGATAATCTGCCACTGTGTTTTCGCATCCTTTTAAGTGGACGGCGGAGAGCGATAAGGTGTTCTCTTCTGCCCAAGAGAAGATTATTTTTGCTACTGCTCCCAGTAAGCGTGACCTTGTCCCTCCTTGGTGCCTCAAATATGCCACCGTTGTGGTATTGTCGGACAGTATCTTTAAGTGTTGCCCTTTTAATAGGTCTGCTCCTTTTGTTATCGCCTCGAGAACCGCATACAGTTCTCTGTAATTGGATGACCTTTTTATATCTTCTGGCACAAGAACCTTGCAGCAGATGGTCTCCTATTTTGGCTCCCAGCCCTCGAGACTTGCATCCGTTATTACTTGAACGGCCGGATGGATCCGCCACTGTAGACCTCCAAGTAGTCTTTTTTCTTTCCACCAATTTAGATCTGTTTTCACAGACTGTGGTATCCATATACTTCTGTCTAGGTTTACCCGTTTTCCATCCCATTCTCTTAGAATCCAACTTTGGATTACCCTTGTGCGGCTTTGGCACCAGGGGACTGAGGGTATGCAGGCGGTTAGGCTTCCTAGTAGACTCATGGCCCTCCTGATGGAGCATCTGTGAGAACTCTGAAACATTCTGACCTTCTCTATCAGCGCTGCTGTTTTGTCCTGAGAAAAAAAGGTTTTTAACCGCCTCCGGACCGCGTTCCGGAGGCGGCAGCTGCAGGCAGAGTCACGCATCTATGCGTCATCTCGCGAGACACGAGATTTCTTGTGAAAGCGCACACACAGGGGCGCGCGTTCACAGGATCAGAAGGTGAGCAAGTGGATCTACAGCCTGCCAGTGGCGATCGTTCGCTGGCAGGCTGTAGATGCGATTTTTTTTTTTTAACCCCTAACAGGTATATTAGACGCTGTTTTGATAACAGCGTCTAATATACCTGCTACCTGGTCCTCTGGTGGTCCCTTTTGCTTGGATCGACCACCAGAGGACACAGGCAGCTCAGTAATAAGTAGCACCAACCACCACTACACTACACCCCCCCCTGTCACTTATTAACCCCTTATTAACCCCTGATCACCCCATATAGACTCCCTGATCACCCCCCTGTCATTGATCACCCCCCTGTAAAGGTCCATTTAGACGTCCGTATGTTTTTTACGGATCCACGGATACATGGATCGGATCCGCAAAACAAATAAAATCTCACATGAACTCACCATACCCCTCACGGAATCCAAATGCGTAAAATGTTTTAGACATTTATATTCCAGACTTCTTCTCACGCTTTAGGGCCCCTAAAATGCCAGGGCAGTATAAATACCCCACATGTGACCCCATTTCAGAAAGAAGACACCCCAAGGTATTCTGTGAGGGGGATATTGAGTCCATGAAAGATTGAAATTTTTGTCCCAAGTTAGCGGAAAGGGAGACTGTGAGAAAAAACAAAACAAAAAAAAACAATTTCAGCTAACTTGTGCAAAAAAAAAAAAATTTCTATGAACTCGCCATGCCCCTCATTGAATACCTTGGGGTGTCTTCTTTCCAAAATGGGGTCACATGTGGGGTATTTATACTGCCTTGGCATTTTAGGGGCCCTAAAGCGTGAGAAGAAGTCTGGGATCCAAATGTCTAAAAATGCCCTCATAAAAGGAATTTGGGCCCTTTGCGCATCTAGGCTGCAAAAAAGTGTCACATGTGGTATCTCCGTACTCGGGAGAAGTTGGGCAATGTGTTTTGGGGTGTCATTTTACATATATCCATGCTGGGTGAGAGAAATATCTTGGTCAAATGCCAACTTTGTATAAAGAAAATGGGAAAAGTTGTCTTTTGCCGAGATATTTCTCTCACCCAGCATGGGTATATGTAATATGACACCCCAAAACACATTGCCCAACTTCTCCTGAGTACGGCGATACCAGACGTGACACTTTTTTGCAGCCTAGGTGGGCAAAGGGGCCCACATTCCAAAGAGCACCTTTAGGATTTCACAGGTCATTTTTTTACACATTTTGATTTCAAACTACTTCCCACACATTAGGGCCCCTAAATTGCCAGGGCAGTATAACTACCCCACAAGTGACCCAATTTTGGAAAGAAGACACCCCTAGGTATTTCGTGATGGGCATAGTGAGTTCATGGAAGTTTTTATTTTTTGTCACAAGTTAGCGGAAAATGATGATTTTTTTTTAATATTTTTTTTTTATTACAAAGTCTCATATTCCACTAAATAAAAAAAAATCATAATTTTCCGCTAACTTGTGCCAAAAAATAAAAAGTTCTATGAACTCACTATGCCCATCAGCAAATACCTTAGGGTGTCTACTTTCCGAAATGGGGTCATTTGTGGGGTTTTTCTACTGACAGGGCATTGTAGAACCTCAGGAAACATGACAGGTGCTCAGAAAGTCAGAGCTGCTTCAAAAAGCGGAAATTCACATTTTTGTACCAGTTTGTAAACGCTATAGCTTTTACCCAAACCCTTTTTTTTTTTTTTACCCATTTTTTTTTTTTATCAAAGACATGGAGAACAATAAATTTAGAGAAAAATTTATATATGGATGTCGTTAACTGAAAGTGAAAAATGTAAATTTTTTTGCAAAAAAAAACAAAACTGTAAATTTCGATTAATAACAAAAAAAGTAAAAATGTCAGCAGCAATGAAATACCACCAAATGAAAGCTCTATTAGTGAGAAGAATAGGAGGTAAAATTCATTTGGGTGGTAAGTTGCATGACCGAGCAATAAACGGTGAAAGTAGTGTAGTGCAGAAGTGTAAAAAGTGGTCTGGTCATTAAGGGTGTTTAAGCTAGGGGAGTTGAGGTGGTTAATAAGGTTGAGTCCAGTTCTACACCTAGGAACCTTATTCTTCTGGATGGAATAAGAGTGGATTTCTTTATGTTTATAATCCAATCAAGAATTCTTAGAATTTCTGAAAACCTTTGAGTTGCGGATAGATTTTCTACTTCTGTTCTGCCCAGCATTAGGAAATCGTCGAGGTATGGGATAATTGTTATACCCTCCCAGCGAAGATAAGCCACCATCTCTACCACGATTTTTGTAAAGATTCTGGGTGCCAAGGAGATGCCGAAAGGAAGGGCGACGTATTGAAAGTGGTGGATCAAACCGTCCACCCCTTTTAGTGCAAACCGTAAGTACTTTTGAGAGAGATGATGAATAGGGATATAGTAATATGCGTCTTTGAGGTCGATCGATGACATAAACGCCCCTTTCTGGATCAGAGGAATTGTGGATGAGATGGTTTCCATCCTGAACTTCCTGTACAGAATGGATCTGTTTAAAGGCTAAGTTTATTATGGTTCGAAAGGACTGGTCTGTTTTTTATTTTACTAGAAAGAGGTTGGAATAGAATCCTCTCCTCTCTTCTAGTACTGAGACCTTTTGAATTACGCCTAGATCTAGAAGGTCTCGGACGCCCTGCCATATCTTTGGAAGTTCTGTTCTGGGCCGAGATACAGAATCTTCTTGGGGGGACTGATGCGAATTCTATCTTGTAACCCTGGGAGATTAGGTTTAGAACCCAGGGATTTGAGGTGATTTGTTCCCATGAAGATAAAAAAACTATCAGTCTGCCCCTACTCTAGCGTCATTGTTGTTTGGTCTGTCTGTTTTGGGGATTGAGGATGAAGCCTCTCCCTCTTCCCCCTTTAGGGTAGCTCCATCTGCCGGTTTTTCTTTTACCCCTGTAAGCTCTTTGCTGAGGCTAAAACTGACGAAAGGGCTTCTTTTTAGTTTCCCTGTCTTCCAGAAACCCTTTCTTCTTATCCGCTGCTCTTTCTAGAATTTTATCTAGAGTGGGTCCGAAAACAAATTCCCCTGAAAACGGGATAGAGCAGAGCTTGGCTTTGGAGGTTTTCTCCCCTGACCAGGCTTTCATCCATAGTGCCCGCCGGGCTGCATTAGAGAGAGCAGCTTCTTTGGCTGAAAAACGGATGGATTCCGCAGAAGCATCGGCTAAGAATGCTGTGGCGGATCGAAGGAGTGGGATAGAATCCCTGATCTCTTCTCTGGAAGTTTTATTTTTTAGGTGTTCGTCGAGTTCCCCTAGCCATATATACATAGCCCTGGCTACGGATGTTGCTGCAATATTTGTTTTAACTCCGAATATCGCTGACTCCCAGGATCTTTTCAGGAGTCCGTCCGCTTTTCGATCCATTGGATCACCCAACTGAGAGGAGTCCTCGAAAGGTAGAGCGGTTTTCTTTACCACCTTGGCTACCTGTATGTCAACCTTAGGGGTCTCATTATAAAATTTACATTCCGTTGGGTCAAAGCAGAGTCTATTCCTAAACTCTTTGGGGACCCCTAGCCTCTTTTCTGGATCCGACCACTCCTCCATGATAATTTCCCGTATGTTTTCGTTTATAGGAAAGACAATGGAAGTTTTTGATCTAAGACCCCCGAACATTTCGTCTTGAACAGTACGGGGCTTAGGGGTATCCTCAATTCTCATTGTGGACCTATCAGCTCTTTAGTAATTCCTCCATTTCATCTGAGGAGAATTTTTTTTTTTTATCTTCCTCCATAATCTCTCCTTCTGACAAGGGATCCTCGTTAGGTATTTGTCTAGATGTGACGGAGGCTTCTTCTACATCCTCGGCCTCAGAGGAGGAGATAACAGATAGTTTGCGTTTCTTGGGAGGGTTGGGGTTACTGGCGGGAGCTGACAGTGGCCAAGGAAGATTTGATCTCATCCACAATGATTTCATTTCTGAAAGAATATCTGTTGCTCTTTCCATATTTCTGCCGTGCAGGATCTGCAAAGCCTTTTCCTGTAATTTTCGGGGAGCCTTTTGGAGCATGCACTGCATTTTAAGAGTCTTACTTTAGTTTTAGACTCTTTACTGCCCTGGAAGTGAGGAAGCAACCAGATATACCGCAATTAGCACTCAAACTTTAAGAATGTAAAATTTGAAATACAGCCCCCCGGAGGGGACTCACGGTACAGATGGCTGAAGGATCGGAGCCTTCCTGGCGGGGAGTAGGTGCCTCAAACATCGTGGTGCTTGCAGGCGAGGGCTGACTGAAACTGCGATTCTTTTGAATCTACCCCGGCGTCTGACGCCATCCAGCTGCGCCCCGGGTTGTCGGCGTGTGCCTGCGCCGCACGGCTCTCCTCCTAATGCGCTCCATGCGCCGCACCTACTCCTCCGGCCGGTCTCATGCTCTGCAGTGAAGGAGGACGCCAAGCGCAGCGCGCGAGACACCTCGTGAAGCCGGCGCCCCAGACTGCTTCCCGATAGAAGGAAGGAGGTCCAAAGGTAAGGAAGGACCGCAGGCCTCAGCATGAGCCGAGACGAGGGTCCTTGTTGCTCCATACTGTCCAGACTTAGCCCATGCCACGGGAGGACAGCAGGAGATTCCTGTAAAAGAATAAAGTTACTACCCCCTGATAGGAGGGCTCTCCCCACATGTTGGCCCCTCTAGGGGCAGGAAAGCACTGAGGAGGTGGAGGGGTGGGGGGAATTTAAACTCTCTATGTGTTCCTGCCCCTACAGAGGTCAAGGGTCAATCTCATTGTGGGCCGTCATGGTGGATGAAATGGAAAATTTGGTTCGATCCCAATTTATTTGTGGCGAATCGCGTTAAAAAACGTCAATTTTTTTGCTGCAGAGAGTCTTTATAGTGGTGTAGAACACTGTGCCTTGCAGTAACACGCATAGGGAGTCTGCTGTGGTAGTGAAACAATACTGAGTCAGTATGACATGCAGATGACAGGCGTCGCTCTTAGAATCACTGCACACTTCACTTATTTGGGCAGTTACGGGGCCAAAACTGACCAAATAACAAAAGTATGAACTCAGCCTTACAGGTCTATGTTAGTGTCAAGAAGCACATTCCTTTTACACCGTCAGCAGCTGATTCCACATAAGATGTCTACAGAACCTGTTCTATAAAACTCTTATACAAGTTTATTATGCGCCCTCTGCAATTTTTCTGTATCTATTTTCCATCATGTCCTTTTCTCCCTATAGAATAATTTATTTTATTGTCTGAATTAATAAAACATGATATATTTTTATTATATGGGCCTATGGATGTGTTTTACTTTTTTGGTGCAATAATGTGATGTTTTCCGTTTGGATCAAATGACGTCTGTGTTGTTTCTGGTGCTTGCTACGCCTTCTTTCCCAAGGTGTGGCTATTTGGGTCATTTACCTTCTCTATTTATAGTTGCTTCTCCCACAATGCTGTGCGGTTTATAGCTTCGGTTTGGACCTTTGGATAGATTGTGGTTGGATCTCGGCTGAGTTCCTGGTGCTTCCATTGCTCCTCTGAAGTTAAGTCTTTCCTTTTCCTTTTGTATTTTGTTTGGGCTCTGTGTGTTGCATTTCCCTATTGTTTGTATTAGGCCTGAAGGAGACTCCTGTTCGTCCCTCCTTTTGGGGGAACAGGTAGTCTCATCCCTACCATTAGTACCAGGTCCTATAGGGTTTGATAGGACTCTAGGTATTCATGCGTATGAACTCGCCTACCTTTGGGGGTCTGTTCATACTGGTAGTCAGGATTTTGGTTAGGGTTTTCACTAGGTGGTGTCCATCTTCCTTCCCTAGTTCTCAGGCCCAATTCCCCCCCCCCCCCCCCCCCACCTTATGCTCGGTGTGGTGTTTCCCTCCCACACCGAAGCGTGACAGCAACTAAGCCAGTTATCCTTTCTATAAAATTTTGATAAATCTCCCCCAAAGATTGCATCAAGTTTGGCCCAGCAAATACTGATGGCATTCCCAGAGCCAGACAGGCTCGACAGATGGGTTCAGACTAAATTGGAGTTTACTGTTGCACCTTTCAGAAGCCAAAAGACAGTTGGCTGCTTTAACTTGGGCAAGATGTCTTTCCTCTAGGTTCTAAAACATCAATAAGCAATGGATTACACAGTATAGCAAAAGAGGATGCCCAAAATAACAATTGCTCCACCTAATATGGCTACCTAATACTTTCTATACATGTACCAATATACAACTGGTACAACTGGACTACATGCTATAAGGAGAATATGGAGAGAAAGGAGGAACAGGCTGGTTCTACCAGAATGATATAAGACGTTCTGAAATGCAAAGTCATAGATGTGCATCACCCATCACAGCTTATTTCAATATTGTTTCAGTGGGATCTGTCTTTCCCCCATTCCCAACTGAAGAGTCAAGAATGTGCTGTGGGGCCACAGTTGGAGGGTGTGAGAAAACTCACCAATCCAGTCTAGTTGTGCACATATGTCCTAAAGATAGAAAAAAAGATTCATTTTCACAACCGTCTATCATCAGTTATGACAAACCTTGGACAGAGAAGACCAGATCAGCAACAGAATCGTGATGCCAATGCAGAGAAGAATAAGTGTAGTCTTGCTTATGGTTAAAATTTCTCCTATAAAAAGAAAACAAAACATTAGGCATATTATCCAATATGTAGTCTATTACCTCAACCCTAGCACATGCCATCGACTCAGGAAGCAATTTAACCCTTTCTATCCCAGGCCTGTTTTCACCTTCCTGCCCAGGCCATTTTTTGCAAATCCGACATGCGTCACTTTATGTGGTAATATGTGTAAGGTTAGTGCTAAAGGCAGAAGTCTGATCAGACTTTGTAAAGTGAAAATACAGTACACTATACTATATAGTGTACTGTATTATACAGACATCAGACCCACTGGATCTTCAAGAACCAAGTGGGCCTGGGTCCAAAAAAAATGTAAAAAAAGTAAAAATAAAAAAACATTTATCACCGATTAAAAAAAATAAACTAAAAATTCCCTACACATGTTTGATATCACCGCGTCCGTAATGAACTGATCTATAAAACGGTCATGTTACTTTCCACACACGGTGAATGCCATAAAAAAAATAAACAAATAAAGACTATGATGAAATTTAAATTTTGCCCACCTTACTTCCCAAAAAAAGGTAATAGAAGTGATCAAAAAAGTCGTATGTACGCCAAAATCGTACCAGTCAGTCATCTCATCCCACATAAATGATACCCTAACTAAGACAATCGCCCAAAAACTGAAAAAAACCTATGACTCAGACTATGGAGACACTAAAACATGATTATTATTTTTTTTGTTTCAAAAATATTGTGTAAAACTTAAAAAAATAAAATAAAGTATACATATTAGGTATCACCACGTCCGTAAGACCAGCTCTATAAAAATATCATGACAACCCATCAGGTGAACACTGTCAAAAAATAAAAAAAACTGTGCTAAAAAACCAAGCGATCAAAAACGCGTAGACCCCCACAATGGTGCCAATGTAACGGTCAAAAAAATGATACCCTACATAAGACAAATCACCCCCAAAAAATAATAAAAAATATGGCTCTCAGACTATGGGGACACTAAAACATGTTTTTTTTGTTTCAAAAATGATAGTGTAAAACCTAAATAATTTTTTTTTAAATGGTATACATATTAGGTATTGCCACGTCCGTAAGAACCTGCTCTATAAAAATACCACATGACCTAACCCCTCAGGTGAACACTGTAAAAAAACAAAATAAAAACTGTCAAAAAAGATTTTTTTTGTTACCTTACATCACAAAAAGTGTAATAGCAAGCTATCAAAAAGTCATATGCACCCCAAAATAGTGCCAATCTAACCATCATCTCATCCCGCATAAATGATACCCAACCTGAGACAAACGCCTAAAAACTGAAAAAACTATGGCTCTCAGACTATGGAGACACTAAAACATGATTTGTTTTTGTTTTAAAAAATGATAGTGTAAAACCTAAATAAAAAAAAAAAAAAGTATACATATTAGGTATCGCCGCGTCCGTAAGAACCTGCTCTATAAAAATAACACAGCCTGTCAGATAAACATTGTAAAAAATAAAAAATAAAAACTGTGCCAAAACAGCTATTTTTGGGCGAATTTTCAATTTTAATCCATTTTCCCCCGAAACAAAGCAAGGGTTAAAACAGCCAAACATAACTCAATACTTATTACCCCGATTCTGTAGTTTACAGAAATGCCCCATATGTGGTCGCAAACTGCTGTATGGCCACACGGCAGGGTGCAGAAGGAAAGGAACGCCATAAGGTTTTTGGAAGGCAGTTTTTGCTGGACTGTTTTTTTGACACCATGTCCCATTTGAAGCCCCTCCGATGCACCCCTAGAGTACAAAAATCCCAACATTAACCCCATTTAAGAAACTACACCCCTCAAGGTATTCAAAACTGATTTTACAAACTTTGTTAAATGGCAAATGGAGATGAAATTTCAGAATTTCTATTTTTTTTTTTACTTTGCCTCCTATAAAAGTGTATTATAGAGCAACCAAAAATCATATGTACCGTAAAATAGTACCAACAAAACTGCCACCTTATCCCGCAGTTTCCAAAATGGGGTAACTTTTTTGGAGTTTCTACTCTAGGGGTCCATCAGGGGGCTTCAAATGGGACATGGTGTCTAAAAACCAATCAAGCAAAATCTGCCTTCCAGAAACCATATTGTGTTCCTTCCCTTCTGCGCCCTGCCGTGTGCCCGTACAGTAGTTTACGACCACATATGGGGTGTTTCTATAAACTACATAATCAGGGCAATAAATATTGAGTTTTGTTTGGCTGTTAACCCTTGCTTTGTTACTGGAAATCTTTTTTAATAAAAATTGAAAATTTGCCAAAGAATTGAAATTCTGAAATTTCATCTCCATTTGCCAATAACTCTTGTGGAACACCTAAAGGGTTAACAAGGTTTGTAAAATCAGTTTTGAATGAGGGGTGTAGTTTCCAAAATGGGGCCATTTTTGGGTGGTTTCTATTAAGTAAGCCTCACAAAGTGACTTCAGACCTGAACTGGTCCCTAAAAAGTGGGTTTTGGAAAATTTCTGAAAAATTTCAAGATTTGCTTCTAAACTTCTAAGCGTTGTAACGTCCCCAAAAAATAAAATGGCATTCCCAAAACGATCCAAACATGAATTAGACATATGTGGAATGTAAATTAATAACTATTTTTGGAGGTATTACTATGTATTATAGAAGTAGAGAAATTGAAACTTGGAAATTTGCTAATTTTTCCAAAAATGTTGGTAAATTTTGTATTTTTTTATAAATAAAAATTATTTTTTGGACTCCATTTTACCAGTGTCATGAAGTACAATATGTGACGAAAAACAATCTCAGAATGGCCTGGATAAGTAAAAGCATTTTAAAGTTATTCACACAAAGTGACTGGTCAGATTTGCAAAAATTGGCCTGGTCTTAAAGGTGAAATTGAGCCCAGTTCCTAAGGGGTTAAGGTGCTGGTCAGGAAGGGGTTAATATAGCTATATGGGTTAATATATATATATATATATATATATATATATATATATATATATATATATTTAAAAAAAAAAGCATTATTTGCTGAAAAAATTTAAGTTAGTAAAAAGAAACAGATAAGCCTTTAATTATATTGATTGTTAAAATTAAAAAGTTGGTGCTCTCAGGCCTATTTCCCATTGCTCCATAAATTCTAAACTTATCCTTTATACCATATACCAAGTTATTTTTTTAGCTGTAACAAATGCCTTTGCTGTCTCACTTCAGCAAATGCATCTATCACAGGGATCAACAACCTTCTGGCACTCCAGCTGTTCTGAAACTACAACTCCCAGAATTCTCCTTTCACTTTTATGGGAGTTAGAACAGCTGAGCAAGTGTGCATTCTGGGAGTTGTCGTTTCACAGCAGCTGGAGTGCCGAAGGTTGCTGACCCATAATCTATCATGCAGACAAAGTTAATACAGGACACTTTGTACTGTGATTGTCCATATTGTCTCCTTTGCTAGCTTGATTCATTTTCATTCACATTATACACTGCTAGCTTTCAGGGATTACAACCACGACTGAGGTACAGCAAAAGTGACCATGCTTGCACACTACAGAAAAAAGTACTGGCCTTTCTGGTGGCCAGAACCGTGAGATCACAGATAGGAGCACATGTGAAGCAGCTGCTAGCCGCCTTGTATCTGCACTGCAGCGGTGGCCATAACCCCTGGAAAAGAGCAGTATGGATGGATGGGAATTAATCAAGATAGCATAAGGCCGCAACAGTAGTGGCAGCAGTAGCAGCATAGCTAGAAACATACAAGGCAGTAGATCAGCTGTTTATGGGTGGTAGTAGTGGTGGATGAACAGAGTTAATAGTGGCGGCAGTAAGCAGTTAGCAGCAAAGACCAGAAGCTGCTGCGGTGTTGGCAGCAGCAGCCATGTGGTACATGTTGGCAGGCAGACAGCAGCAGTGGCTGATGGCAGCAGCAGCCACACAGAACATGATGGTAGGAAAGCAAACAGCAACAGTAACAAGAGGCACTCCCAGCAAGGATAGATCTATTGATTGGCCTCAGCTGGGAGGAGCATAAATATCCTCCAGGATCCTTGTCTGGTTGTTTTTGACAAAAGTCATGTTTTGGAGGCCCATGGAGAACAACTTGGTCCGTTTGAGTGTCAGCAGAGCTCCTGTTGTGCTGAAAACTCTATCCAAGATGACACTGGAGGCTGGGCAAGAAAGATAGCATATTCCGGGAACAGGGGATGCTACAAAGACCAGGCAGAGTCCAGATAGGACTGAACTAGGGGTGGGCGATATAGGCGATATAAATTTGTGCCACGATATGGATTTTGCACATATCGCCTATATCGCTGGACCGCGATATGATCGCGCACCATTGTTTCCTGAGCCGGCACAGTGGAGAAGGAGAGAGTCCCTCCCTCCCCACTGTGCGCAGCTGCCGCTGGCCACTAAGAACAGAGTAGGAGGAGGAGGAGGGGAGGGACTGTGGCCACTGCGCCACCAATGAATGCCTGAATACCAATGTGCCGGCCATATCCCGGCCCCTATGATTGCACGCTGTGATCCGCGCGATTAACCCCTCAGTTGAGGGGTTAATCGCGCGGATCACAGCGTCCTGTCAGAGGTCGGATGCCGGGAATGTTCTTCAGTCTCTGCATTGGGCAGTTCCGATCGGTGGGCTGTTCCGATCGGCGTCCCAGCAGTGTAATGCTGGGGCTCAGATCGGTTACCATGGCAGCCAGGAGTCACGCTACTGAAGTCCTGGCTGCCATGGTATGTTAGTGAGCAGCATTATACTCGCGTGCGCCGTGGCCGCCGGTCGTTCCTTCTTCTGTCTGTGCGGCGCATTGCTAATGCTTATAGCATTAGCAATGCGCCGCACAGACCTATGAGAAGAAGGAGCGCCCGGCGGCCACGGCGCACGTGAGTATAATGCTGCTCACTAACATACCATGGCAGCCAGGACTTCAGTAGCGTGACTCCTGGCTGCCATGGTAACCGATCGGAGCCCCAGCATTACCCTGCTGGGACTCCGATCGGAACTGCCCACTGCCACCAATGATGGGGGGGGGGGGGACCCTGAGGCCACTGCCACCAATGATTAATACTGGGGAGGGAGGGGGGGTGGGTTTGAGTTACCAGAGGGGGCTGATAAGAGGGAGAGGCTGATCAGAGGCTGGGGGGCACATGAGGCTGGCTGCCATGGTCAGCTCCCTGCTATTGTGTGCACAAAGCACAGGGCAGCAGGGAGAGTGTAAAGTCCTATTCACCCTAATAGAGCTCTATTAGGGTGAATATGACAAGGGTTCTAGCCCTTGAGGCTAATAAATATTAAATAAAAAAACAACCCCCCTCCCCAAATAAAGAAAATAATATATTGCGATATATATCGCATATCGCACATGCTTAAAATGATATCGCAATATAGATTTTAGGCCATATCGCCCACCCCTAGACTGAACCTAGGCGGTAGGTCTCTGCAGGTTTGCCTCATGGCACATGAAAAAAACGGTTCTATCATATTGAGGACCCATAACTGGATGTTGCAGCTTCTGCTGCTTGTGACAACGTAGAGGGCGGGAGTTGGTTGACACTGAAAGGGGTGGAGAGGCACCTCCCTTTCAGACACACTGGCGGCAGATGACGCAGTGTTTCCTAGTAACATAATTTGGCTTCTCTGTTGGAGAGAGGAAAACATTCTCATATTTTGCTGTGATGGTGAGGGTCTAAAACCATGGCTATCCAGTAATCAGACTGCTTCATGTGAATGATACACCTTCCCAAGGAGCCAGTTCTTTCAGGATGTATCCCCCACTGGGACAATTGGGTGTAGTGGCCGATATCATCATCATCCTACTTCTGCTTCTCCACCTCCTCCTCCCCACCCATGGGACTTTCCCCTTGTGGGTTCCCAAAAGTTACATGGCAGACAGCAAGATGCATTAGGTGCTCTTCTTCAAAAATCTTTCACTGCATGAGCATCGGTCCTAAGATAAATATGATGGAAATGAGATTGTTCACATCGCAGTTGTCCTCAATGACAAATTTTGCGGAGTCTTCAAAGGTCTTCAGCATGTGACAGGCTTCTCTGATGAGTTTCCACTGCCTGACCTTGAAACACATGCTGACTGCTGAGGCGGTCTGGTGCATGACAAAATCATTCACGGATTTACACTACTTGAACAGATGCTCTAGCGTGTGCAAAGTTTGCATGTGCAAGTTTGAACATTGCAGATTAAGTGGTGTAGACAGTATCCTGGACATTGTCAACACCTTCCTCAAGCTAGCGTACTTGGGGGGAAGCAGTGCACAGCTAGCTTAAAGGGAACCTGTCATCAACTTTATGCTGCCCATACTAACGGCAGCATAAAGTAGAGACAGGTGAGTTGTAGACTAGGCCTGGAAAAGTAAGTGGTTGCAGAGAACTAGCATCCTAATCATTACAGCCTGGGCCTTGAAAAGAGTCAAATCTACCTGAAAAGAGTCATGGTTATTCATGAATTCTTGCTGTCCCTGCCCACCTGCTGTTGACTGACAGTCTACCTAGTTTTCTCCCTTTTTCTCTAAGAGAGAACTGCCAATCATCAGCGGATGGGTGAGTGCAGGAGATTCTGAATAACCAACCATGACTCTTCTCAGGTAGATTTGACTCTTTTCAAGGCCCAGGCTGTAATGATTAGGATGCTGGTTCTCGGCAACCACTTACTTTTAGTTCATGAGTGACACACCACTGAAATCAGCATTTCTGTCACTATTTTTTGTGGCCCTAAGTGAGGTCAGCATAAAAATTGATGACCGGTATCCTTTAATCACATGCGCCATGCAGAGGTGTTATTTCCACCAGGTTCACTGAGGCCACTGACCACTTTGCCTAGTATACCCTGTATTATATTATTCCTAACCGCAATATAAGGATGAAGGAAAGGCAGGTAAAAGATTTCTACCTACTGTCTTGTGTGTTTAATTTAACTGGAGTAAAAGTGGAGTTATTGTAGTAAATTGCTTCTACTATAAAGCAAGACCAGACAGATATAATGCACTGGGGAAAAAAATGTGCAACTGCTCATCATTTGCTGCAGAATGCTATTGTGAAGTGTTGACAAAAAAAATGTAATAAAAATGCTCAATGCCCTCAACCCCCAAAGCTTTCCCTAATGAAAATGTTCCCTATTTCTATTCTGTCAGATTCTTTTCTATCTGTTATTGAATACAACTGCCCACCCTCAGCAGCTCAACACAGAATGACATTTTGCTCATTCTGCAAGGGCACCTCCCTCCCAGCTGCCCCACGATTGGCTCACAGGCTGAAAAACAGCCTCATCAGCCAATCAGGGCAAGCCCCCGATTCCTCACAGGAATCATGTGAGCATCTTTCCTCTCGCGTGGATTTTCCTGCTGAAATGTGCAGTAAAATGGAGCTGCACATCATTTTATTTGATTTGTCCAGAGTGAACCAGAAAAGCTTTGGTTTTGGGGAAGAATTTGTGAAATTCTTAATGAATCGGATTGGTTACAAACCAGTTAGCTCATCCTTACAAAGCCTGCATTTGAAAACGGTAAAACGGGAATTTAAGTGAATAAAATACAAAGTTTTACTAAATCTTTCTCCATAAAACTATATATCAATCTGCCTAACTCTTTTAGTTCTTTAACATGCTGCTCAAACACCATATTCAACCTGACAGGTTCCCTTTAACCTTTTAAGGCCTCATGCACACTGTAGTTGCGTGCACTGGGGACCAAAACTTGCGGTCCCCAATGCACAGGCAACATCCATGCGGCTAAATAGGTCCGTGATCCGTCCGCACCCCACGGAATGCTTCCGTGGAGTTCATTTCTACTGTTTAGCTAAATGAGGACTATAAGAAGGGGGAGATGGGATAGATACGGGTAACCACTGAGGAAGGAGTCAGTCTTTAGACTCTGAAACGCATCTGGTATTTTAACACTGTACCCGTAACCCCATTATATGACGGACAGTATTCATTAATCTTTTGTGAAGCGCTTCCTTTTCATCTGCTTGGGAGTCTACGGAGCAGTGCGGAACGCAAAACGTGGGCCGCCAATACTCCAGCGGCATAACCATATGGGTCGCTAACTGCAGAGCTCAGGCGAACATCGCGAAACCAGCTACAAACAAGAGCAGTGGTAAAGATAACAGCAGTTAGTGTACTGATGCCTGGTGGGACGCCACCAGAGGCATAAGAAAGTACATAACTGCCACCATATATTTATATCTGTATATTATCCGGTGATAATGCAGTGAAGCATTTAGTAGGGTTTCTGTACCTCAATTCTAACTGCACTTTTCGCATTCAAATGAAAGGGTCCGCAACCGTGATGCAGTGTGCACACGGCCAGTACCCATATATTGCGGACACTATGTTTGTGGGCCACAATATGGACACGGCTGGGCAACAGCCGTGTGCATGAGGCCTAACAATAATGTTAAAATTAGAAAAATCATCCGAAAAATGTATTTCTTGTAGATTTTTTAAAGCGTGTCTGCAGTAAATCTTGTTGGCACACAACTCAGAGGACACAATTGCATTTTTAACCACTTGCCATCTGGGCCATTTGCCCCCTTCCTGACCAGGCCTAATTTTGCAAAACTGACCTATCTCAATTTATGTGGTAATAACTTTGAAACGCCTTTACTTATCCAAGTCATTCAGAGATTGTTTTCTCGTGACACATTGTACTTCATGATAGTCATAAATTTGAGTCAATATATTTCACCTTTATGAAAAAATCCCAAATTTACCAAAAATTTAGAAAAATTTCCAATTTTCTAAATTTTAATTCCTCTGCTTTTTAAAACAGAAAGTGATACCTCATAAAATATTTATTACTTAACATTCCCCATATGTCTACTTTATGTTGGCATCATTTTGGAAATGTCATTTTATTTTTTTAGGACGTTAGAAGGCTTAGAAGTTTAGAAGTAATTCTTCACATTTTTAAGAAAATTGCCAAAACCCACTTTTTAAAGGACCAGTTCAGGTCTGAAGTCACTTTGTGGGGCCTACATAGTGGATACCCCCATAAATGACCCCATTGTAGAAACTACACCCTTCAAGTTACTTAAAACCGATTTTACAAACTTTGTTAACCCTTTAGGCGTTCCACAAGAATTAAAGGAAAATGGAGATCAAATTTTTAAATTTCACTTTTTTGGAAGATTTTCCATTTTAATCCAATTTCTTCTTTAACACATCAATGGTTAACAGCCAAACAAAACTCAATATTTATTACCCAGATTCTGCGGTTTACAGAAACACCCCACATGTGGTCATAAACTGCTGTATGGGCACATGGCAGGGCGCAGAAGAAAAGGAACTCCACATGGCTTTTAGATGCCATGTCCCATTTGAAGCCCCTCTGATGCACCCTTACAGTAGAAACTCCCAAGAAGTGACCCCATTTTGTAAACTAGGGGATAAGGTGCCAGTTTTATTGGTACTATTTTTGGGTACATATGATTTTTTGATCATTAATTATAACACTTTATGGGGCAAGGTGACCAAAAAATTTGTTGTTTTAGCACAGTTTTTATTTATTTATTTTTACAGCGTTCACTTGAGGGGTTCAGTCAAGTGACATTTTTATAGAGCAGATTGTTACGGACGTGGCGATACCCAATATGTATACTTTTTCTTATTTATTAAAGTTTTACCCAATAATAGCCTTTTTGAAACAAAAAAATGATGTTTTAATGTGTCCATGTTCTGAGAGCTATATTTTTTTTATTTGAGAGATTTTCTTATGTAGGGGCACATTTTTTGCGGGATGAGGTAACGGTTTTATTGGTACCATTTTGTGGGACATACGCCTTTTTGATCACTTAGTGTTGCACTTTTTGTGATGTAAGGTGACAAAAATGGCTTGTTTTGACAGTTTTTATTTTTTTATTTTTACGGTGTTCACCCAAGGGTTTAGCTCATGTGATATTTTTATAGAGCTGGTTTTTACGGACTCTGCAATACCTAATATGTATACTTTTTTTTATTTATTTCACTTTAACACAATAATAGCATTTTTGAAACCAAAAAAATGATGTTTTAGTGTTTCCATGTTCTAAGAGCTATAGTTTTTTTATTTTTTTGAGAGATTTTCTTATGTAGGGGCTCATTTTTTGCGGGATGAGGTGACTGTTTTATTGGTACCATTTTGTGGGACATACGCCTTTTTGATCATTTGGTGTTGCACTTTTTGTGATGTAAGGTGACAAAAATGGCTTTTTTTGACAGTTATTTATTTTTATTTTTTATGGTGTTTATTGGACTGGGTCGATTATGTGATATATTTATAGAGCCGACCGTCACGGACGCGGCAATACCAAATATGTCTATTTTATTTTTTCTATTTTTTCATTTTTCCTTACTTGGGGAATTTTTATTTTTTTTTTACATGTGAAAACTTGTAAATTTTTATTTTTACATTTTTTTTTTTTTTTCACTGTTGATTTCTCCTGTAACTGGGGCTGACATAGTAGCCCCAGTTACAGGAGAAATGCACCCCCCAGAGAGGCTGTACAGCAGTATACTTTGCTGTACAGCCTCAGTGCAGGGCTGATCGAGGTCTCTGGAGACCTGACAGCTCCAGCACTCACCCGGCTCAGAAAGTCACATGTCCTGGAGATCGTGCTGATTGGTCTCCAGTGAAAACAGCTGCTGGGTGAGTGTAAATGTTCCGATCTCCCTCTCCTGCTAGCACTAATGAGAGGGAGACCGTACAAGCCTTTGTGAGCGCTGTAACTGCAAATTACAGCGCTCACAACACATGCTCTGGAGACAATGCTGCTGATTTGTCTCCAGTGTAAACAGCTGCTGGGGGATCGCTGGTGGGGTGTGAATGTACCGATCTCCCTCTCCTGCCAGCACTACAGAGAGGGAGACGGTACAAGCATTTCAGAGCGCTGTAACTGGAAATTACAGCGCTCACATGCCCTGGAGACCATGCTGATCGGTCTCCAGGGCTTACAGTTAAGAATTACGATTGCGATGCCTACTTTAAATACCGATCTCCCTCTCTGACTGGCAGTAATAAGAGGGAGATGGTAGATGCATTTGTGATCGCTCTGACTGCTTGTCAGAGCGATCAAAAGCCTGGAGACCAGCAAAAAAGGTCTCAGGGTAAAGCTCCATGTTCTTGGCTGTCAGGAGGGAGCTTAGTCACGGAGTTTCTATGTACAGGGGCAGAGCACAGGGGGGAAAGCTGCAGGACGTTTTAAAACGTGCTTTCAGAAATAGAGATCCACCTCCTGGACGTTTATAGTCAATGGGCAGACGGGAGGTGGTTAACACTTCGTGACAATTTTAGCCTTAAGAACCAATAAGATTTTCCTCCTTTGTGTTCTAGCAGTCATAACTTTTATTTAGCAGGATTAGTTGTAGGTTTTTTAGGAACCATTTGGGGTATTTTACTGTATTAAATAACTTATTTTATTTTTAAGGGGAAAGAAAAAAAAACTGAAATTTATATTTTGTGGAATTTACTTACGGTGTTCACTGTGTGGTAAAAATATATAGGTCACTACAATGATGATAATGCCACATTTCTATATAATTTTTTTACTATTTTTCCTCTCCTCCTGCAGGCTGTCAGCTATGCAACTGCTCCCCCCCTCCAAACTAAAGGAGAGGAGGGGGGCTGCTTTAGCCGCTCATATCTCTGGTTTGTATTGTTTGAAAGATGGCATTCCAAACTTTCAAACAAAATCAGAAGGACAGCAATATCTTCAGTACATGGGAAGATATCACTGTTAGAATTCAGGATGAAGTGAATAAAGCTGAAAGTGAAAGTAAAAGCAGGTTTTACACGCGATTATTCCAGACTTGATGGCTTGGACTAAGGCTACATTCACTCGACCGTATGTCTTTTCCGGCCCGCAGAAGAAACGGATGCCGTTCCATATTACTTTTTTTTGCGGGTCCATTGTAACAATGCCTATCCTTGTCCGCAAAATGGACTAGAATGCGACTTTTAAAAAAAAATAAAAAATGTATGGGTTACGGAACGGACAGTCGGATGTGGACAGCACAGTGTCGGTTCAAAGCACAGTCGGCGGAAGAAAGAGCAGCGGAGGAGAGAAGCGGCGGCGGCCGGAGCAGGAGAGGCAAGTGGATTTTTTATTTTATCTGATCTGAGGCAGGGGGGCTGCAGGCTGCATACATGAGGCTGGGGGGCTGCATTCATGTGGCTGGGGGGAGGGCTGCATTCATGAGGCTGGGGGGGGGGGGGCTGCATTCATGAGGCTGGGGGGGGGGGGGGGGCTGCATTCATGAGGCTGGGGGGGGGGGGCTGCATTCATGAGGCTGGGGGGGGGGCTGCATTCATGAGGCTGGGGGGGGGCTGCATTCATGAGGCGGGGGGGGGGGGCTGCATTCATGAGGCTGGGGGGGGGGCTGCATTCATGAGGCTGGGGGGGGCTGCATTCATGAGGCTGGGGGGGGCTGCATTCATGAGGCTGGGGGGGGGCTGCATTCATGAGGCTGGGGGGGGCTGCATTCATGAGGCTGGGGGGGCTGCATTCATGAGGCTGGGGGGGGGCTGCATTCATGAGGCTGGGGGGGGGCTGCATTCATGAGGCTGGGGGGGGCTGCATTCATGAGGCTGGGGGGGGCTGCATTCATGAGGCTGGGGGGGGCTGCATTCATGAGGCTGGGGGGGGCTACATTCATGAGGCTGGGGGGGGCTGCATTCATGAGGCTGGGGGGGGCTGCATTCATGAGGCTGGGGGGGGCTGCATTCATGAGGCTGGGGGGGGCTGCATTCATGAGGCTGGGGGGGGCTGCATTCATGAGGCTGGGGGGGGACTGCATTCATGAGGCTGGGGGGGGGCTGCATTCATGAGGCTGGGGGGGGCTGCATTCATGAGGCTGGGGGGGGCTGCATTCATGAGGCTGGGGGGGGCTGCATTCATGAGGCTGGGGGGGGCTGCATTCATGAGGCTGGGGGGGGCTGCATTCATGAGGCTGGGGGGGGCTGCATTCATGAGGCTGGGGGGCTTGATTTGAGGTATTTGGGTCTGATCTGAGGCATGGGGGTCTGATTGATGGTCTTATTAACATTGGAGGTCCGATGGGGGCGGGGTTGGCTGAGCCCTCCCCTTTCCCTATTTAAGGAAGCAGTGTGCACCATTTCGGTCTCTGGCTGCACTTTTCAAGCTAGCTACCAGAGTCCTGAGCTTGGTGTTGTTCCACTTGTGGTGTCTTTTTCCTCCGGTCCTTATTCGCTGCTGCCTCCGGTCTGTTTTTTCTACCCTTCTCGCTGAGATAGGCAATTTACAAATGTCTTATTTGTCCTTTCCCTCCCCCATGGCTATTGCCAAGATATCCAAGTGCACTCTGGTCCCTGCAGATGATGGGTCTAGTCTGCAGGATCCCCTTGACAGGAGAGCAAAGTGCACCCTAATAAGGGATCATACGGCAGCTGCGGCTTCCGCTTTCACAGCCATAGCGGCTTCTGAGGTCTCTGATTTCCTCCGGTCTCGCCTGAATCAAATCCAAGTTGAAGTGGACCAGAGGGTTTCCCTGGATGACATACTGGCTGCCTTCAAGACCATCAACCTGGCTACGCACTTTTTGTTAGCAGCCAAATTCATGGCCCTGGTGTCTGCGGCCCGTAGGCCTTTATGGCTTAAGCCTTGGGTCGCTGACAATTCCTCAAAATATAGCTTATGTGGCCTCCCATTTGAGCCCAACCGTTTGTTCGGTTAGGAGCTGGATAAAATCACGGAGGGCCTTTCAGACAAGAAGGGGAAGAGCCTTCCCCAGCAGTCCTTTCGAGGACAGGGCAGACAAGACCACGGAGGTGGTCTGGCCAGCAAGCAAGGTCTCGAAGGGACTGGAGAGTGCAGCAAAAAGGTTCGAGGCGCTCTCGTGGAGGAGCCAGAGATGGAAAATCCACCTCCTGACTACGGGCCTCTTTGAGGCTCTAGGATAAGTCCCGTTACTCCTGCCAGTAAGCTTCTCCATTCCCATGTTTCATGTACCTGTCGGGGGTAGTCTCTCCCACTTCAGGGAAGAGTGGATTCAAGAGATCTTGGATCCCTGGGTCCTGAACATCATTTCCGAGGGATATTTAATCAACCTCACCTCTATTCCTCTGGACAGGTTTGTCAAGACCAACCTTCTACAAGCTACCAGGCAGGCGATCCTGGAGTCCTACATTCAGGACTACATCTGCAAGGGGGCTCTGGAGGAGGTTCCGGCAGGAGAACGGGGCCTAGGGATCTATTCACCAGTTTTTCTGGTTCCCAAAGCTTCAGGAGATCTCCGGATGATTATCGATCTGAAGTATTTCAATCGGTTCATAACGAAGGTGAAGTTTCATATGGAAACTATCAGGTTAGTAGTTCACGTCCACAATCCTGGGGACGTGATGGCAACCCTGGACCTCAAGGATGCATATCTGCACATCCTGATCCATCCTGCTTCCAGGAAGTATCGCAGTCCAGGTTTCCGGAGTCGTCAGGCATCTTCAGTTTGTTGCCCTTCCCTTTGGCATTTCTTCTGCCCCTCACACTTTTACCAAGGTGGTAGCTGCTTTGAGACTTCAAGGACTGACCATCATTCCTTATCTGGACGACTGGCTTTTGAAAGCCTCTTCTCTAGCGGTCCTAACTCAACATCTTCAGGTAGCAATCTCCTTTCTGTTCCGCCTAGGTTGGATTGTCAACTGGCAGAAGTCGAACGTGAGCCCGTCGACTTCTGTACGATATCTAGGCTTCATAATAGACTCCGCTGGGATGTCTCTCCAGTTCACCCCAGAAAGAAGATCCCAGATTCAGAACACAGCAGAGTTCCTTTCCGTTCCCCGGCGAGTCCCAATCCAGACTCTCATGAAGATGTTGGGGCTCATGTCAGCGTCTGCAGAAGCAGTCCCTTGGGCTCTATGGCACCTCTGTCCTCTACAGTCGGAGGTCCTCTCTAAATGAGATGGCAGCCCTGCCGGGCTAAACTCCCTGTGCTCCCTGTCTTGGCGAACTCTGTATTCCCTCAGATGGTGGTGCCATCTTTTAGACGGGAAGTCTATGACCCAGCCAACCTGGACCATATTGACTACGGATGCGTCCCAAGTAGGCTGGGGCACTCACCTAGATGACACTCCAGTTCACGGAACCTGGTCTCCTCAGGAGCGGCTTCTCTCATCCAATCTTCGCGAGAATCGAGCAATCAGGCTAGTCTTCCTTCACTTTGCCCCTCAGATTCGGGGCAAAGCAGTGAAAGTCCAGTCAGACAATATGACTGCGGTACTTTACATCAACAAGCAGGGAGGCACAAGATCACTTCCCCTCCTATCAGAGATGGGGGTGATTCTGGATTGGGCAGAGTCGAACCTTTCCCACTTATCTGCGATCCACAGTCGAGGCTCCCTCAATATGATAGCGGATAGGTAAGCCGCGGTCTTCCGAAGGTGGAGTGGTCTTTACATCCGGAGATATTCAAGCAGATAGTTCTCAAGTGGAATATGCCAGAGGTGGATCTCATGGCAACAAGGTTCAACGCCAAGTTGGAGAGGTTTTGCTCCCTTTACAGGGAGGACAACCCCCTGGCGATAGACACTCTGTCAATATCCTGGAGGTTCAGGCTGGCTTACATCTTCCTTCCGTTTTCCAAGATTCCGAGGGTATTGATGAAAATCCGTCCTGATCAGGCCTCTGTGATAGCCATCATACCATTTTGGCCAAAAAGATCCTGGTTTACGCAGCTCAACCAGATGAGCAGAGGACAATATTGGAGGCTTCCCCCGCAGCAGACCCTGGTGTCGTGGGACACTCACCTCTGCTCAGATTCAACCTGACAACCTGGAGGTTCATCAGTCTCTTCCCAGAGTAGAAGGGCTTTCAGAGTTGGTCCTGAGAACGCCGTCTCATTCCAGAGCGGACTCTACCAAGAGAGCCTACTTTCGTATTATGAGGATATTCTCATCCTAGTGTACCTCAAAGGAGGTGGCGTCTGCAGATCCGCCCCTCTCTGCTGTCCTTCAGTTCCTGCAAGACAGCCTTGATAGAGGCCTTGCCCCTTCTACTCTGAGGGTTCAAGTCTCAGCTTGCCTCAACAGGCCTTTTTCTCAGGACCCGCTTATCAAACGGTTCCTTAAAGGAGCTGAAAAGATTAAAGCCGACAGTACTGAGATCCATTCCTCAATGGGATTTATCAGTAGTTCTCAGGGGGTTAGCATCTCCCCCCTTTGAACCGTTAGAGGAGGTGGATTTTAAGCTAGTCACTTGGAAGCTTGTGTTTCTCCTTGCAGTGACTTCGGCCAAGAGGGATGTCTGAGCTTCAAGTTCTCTCAGCACATGAGCCCTATACGATCTTCTTACATGACCGGGTCCTTCTTAGATTCCTCCCGTATTTTAGGCCTAAAGTTCCTTCCAGAACATCAACCAGGTGATATCCCTCCCGGTACTGTCGACATCTTCCACCTCCTCGGAGGAACCTGCTAGACATCCTCTGGACGTCTCGAGATGTCTCCGGATCTATATGGATAGATCAAAGGAGTTCAGAAAAGATGAAAATCTTCTAATCCTGTTTGCCGGTAAGTTTAAAGGCTGTAAGGCATCCAAACCTTCCATCAGTTGGTGGATTAAAAAGGTTATTAGGGAAGCTTTTTGTTTCCCAATCTCTGGACCCTCCAGAGTTTGTGAAGGCCCACTCTACTAGAGCTGTGGCTACTTCTTTTGCTGAGAGGAGACTTCTGCCTCTCGACATGATTTGTAAAAGCTGCCTCCTGGAGCTCTGAATAGACATTCATCTCCCATTATAGACTAGATGCCAGACTAGCTGAGTTTTTGGCCTTTGGGCAGACTATTCTTAGTTCTGTCAGGCAGGAGAGCCCTCCCTAGGGGTTTCTTCTTGCCATCTTCCCATCTGTGCTGCTGGTAGGACTCAAGGGAATTGTTACTTTCTAACGATAATTTGTTTTCCCTTAGTCCTAACAGCAGCACACAAATATCCCACCCTAGTAAGTCTAGTTTTTTTCTTGCTATAAACACAGTGGGCTGGGGGTTGACTCCCTCCTTTTAAGGTGATACTTAATTGTTAAATTGAGTTATTATGCTTGGGCTCATTAAACATTCTGCCGGTCCTACCAGTCCACCGGGGGGGGGGGGGGGGGGGGGGGGAAAATTAACCCCATCTGTGCTGCTGTTAGGACTAAGGGAAAACAAATTATCATTAGAAGTTAACGATTTCTTCTCTCCCAGACCATGAAACATCTGGTCCTGCACTGATTGGCTTTCCTTAGGGTCCTTTATATTCATCGTTGTTCTTGTTTTAAGAAGGCTATGCGACTCTTCTGGTAGAAATAACGGTTTCCCAAACCTGTCCTCAGAGGAGTCAGAACTGTCATTAAACACATCCTCTTCATCGATATCAGGTTCATATAATGGGGAACTGTGGGCTCTGCAAGAGGTGGAAGCCTGTGGGGACGAGGGAGGTAGCTTTGACTCCACCGCAGCATTAACTTCATCTATAATCATACTCCGTATGGACTCCAAAAAAGAGGGAGATTCTTCAGATACTACTTTATCTGTACATTTCACACACAGAGACTTTTTGGACTTGGAGACAAAAGACTTTCTGCATGTAGCACACTTCTTTCGTCCCAAATCTCCTTGCGTCTTTGTAGTGGAGGTTTCTCTGCCCTAAAAATCAATATTGGTTTTTTTAACTTCCACCACCAATAACTATTCAGTGTTATAGAAACAGGACGAAGAGATAAGCAGGAGAGGAGGCTTACAAGGCTGAGGACACTTCCAGGATCCACAGGCTTGCGGGCCGCATCATCCTGGGGAGCAGACATCATGCAGGGGAGAGAGAGCCACAGAATGCTGCCGGGCACAATCCCCTTTTAAATTACCCGTCATGAAGCGCTTCCCCGCTCCGGCCGTATATGCGTGATGTCATGACGTACGATGTTTCATCGCGTCATGAAGCAATCTTCTCCGGGTCCTCCTCCTGCCCTCAGAGAAGGCCCCGCCTGTTTAGATGCTTACCGCGCCAAAGCCATAACCCTGAACAGGGTAAGACGCGCGGGGCTACCTTCAACGGAAGGACTTATGCCTAAGGACGGAGAAGGGATCCGGAGCATCCCCGGAACCTGCGACCTCTGCAACGGCCCTCCCAAGCTGAGGATAAAAGTAAGGCCATGTGCTTATCTTCGTAGAACCGACTGGAGCATCCACGCCGTCCGGGAACAGGAAACAAACACTGGTTTAGGTAAGGAGAGGAGGCCCTTTTCAATCTGGAGCTCCAGTGTTGTTTCCTGTTCAGGGGGCGGGGATACCCTCCTGTCAGTGCCGTTGGGGAGGTGCCGGGAAAAATATCAATACCCAATCAATACTTTTATCCCTATATCAGTTCGGTACCAGGATTTGCTTTTTATAGATACTAGGCTGCGCAGCCCACTATCAGAGAACATGGAGCGCGCTGCTGTCAGCGTGCACCATGTTCCCTTAGCAGCACAGGGGAGGAGTCACTCTCTCCCTCCCCCTGTGCCGCCGCTGTTAATGAGGAGAGAGGGGCGGGCGCACTGCGCCACCAATGAAATGTAACATCTAATGCAGAAACAGGAGATGGGTGCGGCGGCAGAATCACATAGCCTGCACCCGACCTCTGTGACAGGGGGCTGGGTCTGCACCTGAGGGGTTACCTACCACAGATCGCAGCACCCTGTCATAGAGGTCGGGTGCCGGCTATGTGATTCTGCCGCCTCACCGCCTCCTGTATCTGTATTAGACATTAAAGAGGAGCCTTAAATGGGTCCAAACATTGTAAACGAACCATCAGGATATGTAGCGCTGCGCCCAGGGATCTCACTGCACTTACTATTATTCCTGGGCTCCGTTCCGTCGCACCCCCCCCCCCCCACCCCCGGTATATTCTCCCGCTCTGTATGCTAATTGCTAGCATCGGAGCAATAAGGAGGAGGCTGCCCTTTTATTCAATGGGTGTTCTTCCTGGCTGTAGCGCAGAGCGTAATAGCCAGGCAGAAGGTGAGGTTTTTTTCTCCCTGACTGATGCTCTGATTAGACAGGGAGAAAAAAGGACAGTCTCCTCCCCATTGCTCCGATGCTAGCAATTAGCATACAGAGCGGGAGAATATAACGGGATCCACAGCGGGCGAACGGAGCAGCGCGCAAGAATAATAGTAAGTGCAGTGAGATCCCTGGGTGCCGCGCTACATATCCTGATAGTTTCCAATGTTTGGACCCATGAAAGGTCCTCTAACATTAGTGGCGCAGTGCACCCTCCCCCCACCCAGTATTAATATTAGTGGCGCAGTGCGCCCCCACCCCCTATACCCCCCCCAGTATTAAAATCATTGGTGTCAGTGGCCACAGGGTCCCCTCCCCTCCACTTCATTGGTGGTGCAGTGGCAGTTCCAATCGGAGCCCCAGCAGTGTATCTGCAGGGCTCCGAACGATTACCATGGCAGCCAGGACGCTATTGAAGCCCTGGCTGCCATGGTAATCTCCCTGCTGCCATGTGCAAAGGACAGCAGTGAGAGTGTTAAGTCCTATTCACCCCAATAGAGCTCTATTAGAGTGAATAGGAAAAGGGATTAAAAGATTCCAGGTTCTATCCCCTAAGTGGGGAAATAGTTAGAAAATAAAAAAAATAAAAAATATTTTTAAATTATCAAAATATTAAGTATAAATCACCCCTTTTCCCAATTTTACATATAAAATATATAAAACTATAAACATATCACAAATCGCCACATCCGTAAAGTCCAAACTACTAAAATATAAAAAAAAAACATCTTTGCGGTGAATGCCGTAACAGAATTAAATAAAAAATAAATAAAAACTGTGATTCCCCATTTTTTTGTCACCTGCCCACCCCCCCCCCAAAAATAGGATAGGACTGTTCGATTATGGGCAAGACGTACCATAAAATGCAGAATGCACACGGCTTTTTTGGCATTTTATTTTTTTCGCGTGGTATCGAATCAAAATTTTGGTATCGCAATTTTGGTATAAAAAATAAAACATGAAAATCGCATACATTCTTAGAACTAAATAAGGAGATTTTTGAAAAACTTACCGGCAAAATCTTTCTCGCTCTTTATTAGGGGACACAGGAACCGTGGTTATAGCTATGTCCTCTAGGACAGTGTTTCCCAACCAGTGTGCCTGCAGCTGTTGCAAAACTACAACTCCCAGCATGCCCGCACAGCCAAAGGCACACTGGTTGGGAAACACTGCTCTAGGAGGCGTTGACACTAGGCAGAAGCTGTTAGCCCTTCCCCTGGCAGCTATACCCCCCCACTAGCCTGGAGAGGCAAGTTACCAACGAAAAAACGTGGAACACCAACAATGTCAAGGAACCACAGCGGAGTTCTAACCAGAAACCGCCACAACTGTGGTCGAACACCACTACTGGGTGGGTGCTGTGTCCCCCAATGAAGAGCGAGAAAGATTTTACTGGTAAGTTTTGTTGCTTGCAATCATATTGGCCCTTGAAGATTGGCATCTGTCATTTACACTGACCACAACAACTTATGTATAGTCAGCCCAACGTCTCAACCAAACCCAGTGGTCGTTGTTTTTTGCATACTTCAATTTCATTTCACGCTGTTGTCCACAAGACAGTGAATCCGATTACTGGATATTACTGCTTAAGACATAATTCTGTCAAAGTTCAACCAAGGGATGGGTGAGGATGTGAGATATTTTTTTTTTTTTGTGAAGGAGTGTTCTACACATATAAGCATTGATCTTTTCTTGCCCATATTCATTGGGGGACACAGGAACCGTGGGACGTCCAAAAGCAGTCCACAGGGGAAAGGGGGGGGACCACCACAGAACCATGGAAGCAAGCGTCCCGGCAGGCATCAAAGAAACTGCCGCCTGCAAGACCATGCAGCCCAAGGCAGCGTCCGCTGATGCATAAGTATGCACCTGGTAGAATTTGTGAATGTGCGTAAGGAGGACCAAGTAGCCGCCTTAGACAACTGTGCAGCTGAAGCGCGATTCCTCCGAGCCCAAGATGCACCCACCGCTCTGGTGGTTTGAGCCGTGACACCTACCCTGGGAGCGGTGTGCCTCCTCAACTGCAGTCCGAATCCAACGTGCGATTGCCACCTTGGAGGCTGCCAATCCCTTGCGAGCACCTTCCAGAATGACAAAAAAATAATAATCCGTACGCCGGAAGGAACTGGAGGCTGCTAATAGTCTTCAGAGCCCTGACAACATCCTAATGGCATAACTCCTTTCCTTCAGGGTGTGAAGGAGAGGGACAGTGAGGGAAGGACAAACTCTCGTCGATATGGAAGTCAGAGACCACCTACGGGAGAATGAAGGAATGGGCCAGAGAACCGCTTTATCCTTGTGAAGAACCAGGTAGGGCCCTCTACCGCCAACTGGGACACCCGTCAGATGGATGTGATAGCCACAAGAAAAAACTACCTGCCAGAACAGGAGTCAGAGTGAGATCTCCTGCAAGGGCTCAAGGGAGAAGTCTGAAGCGCTGAGAAGACTATATTAAGATCCCAAGGCGGTAGAGGAGGACGGTACGGAAGAACCGTATAGGCTACTACCTGAAGGAAGGTTTTTATAGCCTAGGGGGGGCCAGGGGACGCTGGAAAAGCTGTGTCCCCCAGGACAGAAGCGCCGACACCTGACCCTTCAAGGAACGAAGGCTAACCCAAGGCCCAACCCTGATTGTAGAAAGAACAGGACCATGGGAAGAGAAAAACTGAATGGGGGAATGCCCCGGCTTTCACAGAAGCCCAATGGATCCTGGGCGATGCAGGCTTCCTGGCCTGAATCATAGTGTGGATGACGCCTGCCGAAAACCCTCTTTGCGTCAGCATGGCGGTTTCAATAGCCACGGCGTCTAACGAGAGACCTTAAATAGGAAAAACCGGACCCTGAGAAGGTAGTCTCTTAGTGGCAATGACCAAGGGATGTCTCCTAGGAGGAGACCGATGTCGGCGTACCACGCGCGACGGGCCAATCCGGAGACTAGGATCGTCGGAATGCCCTCCATCTAGATCTACCGTAGAACCCCGGTAGGAGTGGGAAGGGGGGGGGAAACACGTAAGTAGGGAGAACTCCTGAGAAGGGGATATCAGGGCGTCCATACCGCATGCTTCCGGATCTCTTGCTCGGGAGAGAAGGAGAGAAGCTTTGTGTAGTGAGAAGGATCCCTGTAGAAGTAGGGATGTGGTGGGCGACAGTCCACCAGTCGGGACCGGAGCATGTGTGGAAATGGACAGCCACCGAACGAATGCCCCGTGCAATGCAGATGAGGTAAAGGTAGTAAAGCAGAAGCTACCAAGGCTTGCGGGGTGGCTATGAATCATGAACCAGAGGAGGAAAAAGACTGAAGGAGAAGAATAGGCTAGGTCTAAGCCCATTCCCCATCTGAGACCAGCGGTATACAGAAGTAGCCAAGGATATAGTGGCTGTGCAAAAAACTCTGCCTGTATTGCTAGCCCCATACTCCAGAAGAGGAGGGGCCACCCATACAGGCCACTGAATGCAGTGCTAGAAAAGTCCACCACCTGAAGAAGGAGCTGTGCAGTAATAAACCTAGTATGTAGTGGTAACGCAAATACCACTCCCCCAGCAGTAGCCAGTGCTTGCCTGTCAGCACAAAACTGAGGGGGAGGCTGAGACTGTCCCATAGAAGCCATGTACCATACCACTCCAGTGAAGTAGAGCTACCATAAAACTCTACCTGGAAGGGCGCTGAACAGGAGCAACTGCCAAAGCTAGCGCCAGGGTAGGACCCCTACCAGAGGGGGACGCCCCACTGCAGCGACTACGAACATTAGCGTAAAAGCTGCACCCGTGGAGGAGAACAAGCTGTAGTAGCTAAACCAGCGCCAGCATAACCACCTTCCCAGAGAAGGAGGAGTGGTAGATAGAGAATATAGTCAGTGAAAACACTCGACTCGCTGGAACGTACTCACCATATTATATATGTGCAATGGTGTACGCACTACGTATTGATGCGGACAATATCATGACCGACTGGAACAGAGGAGGCCCATTGCTAGGTAAACCCCTGAGAAGGCAGAGGATGATATAATCATGCCCAAAACCAGCACCAAGGAAAGAAGGATGCAATGTGGAATAGCCATCGTATCCACTTGCAGCACCCAGATACCACTAGATGAAGAGTACCGGGCACCCGCAGGTACCAACTGTTGCTACGTGCCACTTGGAATAAGCCAAGGCACCTTAAGATGTTTAATCATTCCCCCGCTAGTGGATCACTTGTGGAAGAGGGTAATGCAACAGGAAGCACAGTGATGTGCAACACAGCCTATGTAAAGGGATAGCGCGACAGTATCCAATGGTAGTGCAATTACCCTACCTATGGAAGGTGGTGCATACGGCAAGAACTTAAGCCAGTGGTAGGAAAAATACTCCACCTATGAAGGGGGATTAATGCCCACGGCGGGAACTAGTTCATATGGCAAGTCCTGTACCCCGTGGGAGTGCAATTATTGCACCTAAGTAAGCACACATAGTAACCAGTCATAATGTCATCACACCACCTATGGAAAGGGTAATGTATACGGCAGGTACTAAACCCAGCAGAGATGCCATTTCGACACCTACAGAAAGGGGAAAATATACGTCCGGCACTGAAACCTGTTTTATTGTACTTAGTCCACCAATGGCAGGGGATAATGTATAAAAGGCAAGTACTGTATCTAGTAGTAGTGCAATTACTTCGCCTAAGGAAGGGGGTAATGCATACAACAAGTACTGCTGGCTACCGTAGACGCAATCTTGGAGATTGCTTCAGATTCACATCAGTGATTCCCCCCCCCCCCCACCGGACGGACCCTCTGCTGGGAGGGAGGGTGTGTGACCCAGGGAGGAAGGGTGGGGGTGCGGAGATATTCAAAGAGAAAAGATGTCCTGCTGTGGCCCAATTATGCGTAGGTCCACCCCTCAGAATCTCGCCCCTGGCAGTTGCGGACTGCCCAGGCGAGGACTTCTCAACCAAACAACCCGGAGGGTGGAATGGGAACTTCTAGAGGCCCATCCATCGGATTGCGCAGGTGGTGCCTTATCAACCAAACGACCCCGGAGGATGGATTGGGAAGTTGCAAAGGTGCTCCATTAGAGTGCGCAGGTGGAGAATTATCAACCAAGCGACCCCGGAGGGTGGTTTGGGAAGTTCCAGAGGTCCTCCATTGGAATGCGCAGATGGAGAATTATGAACCAAACGACCCAGGAGGGTGGATTAGGAACTGTCAGAGGTCCTCCGTTGAATTGCGCAGGTGAAGGATTATCAACCAAACAGCCCCAGAGGGCAGATTGGGAGCCTTCAGGGGTCCTTTACCGTATTGCACTGGTGGAAAGTTATCAACCCAACAGCCACTCCTCCTGTGTCCTGAAAAGAGCATGGACGCAGTCTGATACCTTACGGTTAATGTTAGATTTTTTTATTTTATCTTTTTAAGAGGCTGAAAGGGGTTTTTGAACACAGACACCCTGGACATGGTGTAAGGCATTACCACTGAGCTACCAGCGGTGATAAGAGGCAGGAAGGTGTTAAATACTGCATATAAGCAATTGCATCTCTAAACCACACAAAAACCTGTACTGGCCTAACAGAAGTGGCCGGCCAGGAAGGGGTAAAAAGACCAGGGGTGGTGCTCAGCGGTTTTCTGATGGTGAGGGACGGCTAGGCGGGAGAATTCGTGCCAGTGCGCTGCCCCCCCACTCATATCGGGGAGGAATTTTCCAGCCTTTGCATGCCGCGAAGCCGGGTCCAAGTGTGATGCGCAGCGACTAGGAAGCCCTGCCGGTCGGCCGGAGGATAGAGGACCGGCCGGGGAGCCCTCCCCGTGGGCCGGGAGAAAAACACTGGGCTGGAGGGAACCGCCCCCCCTTCAGGACACCTGTAATCCCATGTAAAAAACGGGGCTGAAACCTTTTGCGGCGCCCGGCTGATCTACACCACGCGGTCCCGTGACGATAAGAGCCTCACGGCGCGAGTCGCCGCGATAACGGCCAGTGCAGGCATTAAGCCATTTCGGAGCGGCACTTGACGCCCGCTTCCGAAAAGGGCAAATCATGGCGTCGGATATCGGGGAGCGGAGATTCATCCGCTCCCCTCCCTGTTCGGCCGCCCGATGTGGGGCGGGGGGGGGGGGGGGGGGGGGAGACATGGAAATGAACCCCCTATGTGCCTAAGCCCATCGGCACCGAGAGGGAGTGAGGGAGCTTGTCCTGAGGGGTACTGGCTAGTAGCCGGGGAACATGGAATTAACCCCCTATGTGCCTAGGACTATCAGCACCGGGGGGGGGGAGTGAGGGAGCCTGTCCCTAGGGGTCCTGGGCTACTATAAGTGGGGCCCAGTGCCTATTAACCTTACAGACCTTAAAAACAATGCCGCCAAGGGTGAAAGGGAGGGGGGAGAGGGTTAACCATACTTACCTAGTCCCGTGTACTCACCTCATCTTCATCCGCTTCTCTTCACCCTCCCTAAGTGGACCCGCAAGGTCACCTTTTCCAGCAAGGTCACTTCCTCAGCTGCTGGCATCGGAGTGGCAGGAGTCTGGCATGGGTCTTCTTGGCGGACCTAGGTGACCCCATGGCTGGCGGGAAGCAGGGGAGCTGGGCTGCCCTGGTCCTCCTTTTGCTTCAGTGGGAAGGTCGAGCGGTAAGGGACTCCGACACCGGCCTCGCTCCCCGGGATAACAGAGAGGCTGGGTGACTGTTTCCCAAACCTAAAAGGAAAAAAGGAAAAATAAAGAAAGAATTGGCTAAGTAAGCCGCCCTGCATAAGGCAGGGAGGTCTTGCCTCCTATTGACACTAAGCTAAAAGTGAAGCTCTCTCTTCAGGCTGGAGGGGGGATAGCTGCCAGGGGAGGGGCTAACAGCTTCTGCCTAGTGTCAACGCATCCTAGAGGACATAGATATACCCACGGTTCCTGTGTCCCCCAATGAATATGGGCGAGAAAAGATCAATGCTTATGTGTAGAACACTCCTCCACTAAAAATGAAAAAAATGAAAGAAAAAAAAAAAAACACATCCTCACCCATCCCTTGGTTGAACTTGACGGACTTATATCTTAAGCAGTAATGTCCAGTAATCAGATTCACCGTCTTGTGGACAACAGAGTGAAATGAAATTGAAGTAAGCAAAAAACAATGACCACCGGGTTTGGTTGAGACGTTGGGCTGACTATACATAAGTTGTTGTGGTCAGTGTAAAATGACAGGATGCCAATCTTCAAGGGCCAATATGATTGCAAGCAACAAGCTGTGGCCAATGGAATAATTTAATTCTGCCGAAAAGGCGGCCTTCGAGAGGAAGCTGCAGATGAGCATCGTGCCAAAAGTACCCTGCTGAGTGAGAACGGCTCCAGCTCCCACAGAGAATGCGTACATCTCCAGAAATAACTGCTTGGAGACATCTGAATAATAAAGTGTTGCGGAAGAAAAGACTTGCTTGAGCAACTGGAAGGCAGACTATGCCTCTGGAGACCATTCATTAACATTCAACCCCTTTCAAGGTAGGAGCAGAAATAGAGGTGGTCATGGTTGAAAAATAAGGAACGAATTCACTGTAATAACTGGCAAAGCCCAGGAACCACTGGATAGTGTGCAAAGTCGAGTACAGCAAACAACTTCTCAGGATCCATCTCAGGAAGCCCTGCCGGTCGGCCGGAGGATAGAGGATACGGTCAGAGACATACTTTTCAAACTTAGCATAAAATCTGTTCTCCATCAAGCGCTGGAGGACTGTGCGTACATGCCTCCAGTGTGATGTAAGGTTTGGTGAGAAGATCAAGATGTCATCCTAATAGATAATTACACAGGTAAAGAAAAGAACGTGAAACGCAATTCAATTATTGAAAAACCACAGGAGTGTTGCTGAGGCCAAAAGGGGTGATGAACTTTGATAATCATTTAAGCCATATTCTTATCAGTTTGATAAAATTTCAGCTATAATGAGTATTCATGAGGTAAGGAGATCAAAAGAAGGGCTTCACTTGAGCTGTCAGATGACGGAACTCAGGAGAGACAGTCTGCAAAGAAACTATTTTTAATCATATGCATCACAAAAACTGCAAAAAATGTGTAATAAAGGCCAATTGAAAATGATTTTTAGCCCAAATTGCTTAAAATGCAATCATTAAAAAATAACCCGAACTTGCCCATAGTCTTTAAAGGGGTTTGGGAACATTTGCAGTTTTAACCCAAGTTTGTAAGCAAAGTAATGAAATATTACAAATTCTGGCACATCACCTTCAGACACTGTGTCACCCATAGAAATTCAATATTCAACTGTAATAATCAGAATAATCCCATTAATACTAGGATGTGACCTTTCACTATTGCAGGGCTATGAGGAAATAAGCACGCATTCCAACTTGTATATACAAGTCATTTTTTTTCCAGATTAAAGGAAGTATGTCACCAAAAAATTTGCCAGCTGAAAACCAGATAGCAACATGCTTTTTTTTTCCTAATCTGTTTTTATTTTTTTATTAAACATTTTTTTATTCTATTTCCTGAACATGATTACGAGGGCCAACATCTTGCCTAATTCTATGGGAGTTTTCTAGGCATGCTCTGTGACTTGTGCAAAGTTCATTTTACAAGGAAAGAATAGATAAGGCTACTTTCACACTTGCGTTGTTGCTTTCCGGTATTGAGATCCGGCAGAGGATCTCAATACCGGAAAAAAAACGTTTCCGTTTGGTCCTCATGCATTCCGAATGGAAAGAGATACGTTCAGGATGCATCAGGATGTCTTCCGTTCCATCAGCATTCCGTTTTGTGTCCGTCCATAAAAACTGAAAACAATGTAAGCCCATGGTGACTGATCCATTTTTTAGGAGCCTAAAAATACGGATCTGTCCCCCAATGACTTTCAATGTATTTAGTGACGGATCCGTTTTTTCAGTTTTTATTTCGTACAACCGCATCCTAACAGAACGGATGTACCCTGATGTGCAAAATCAAAACGGATCTGTGTAATTCCAGTATTGAGATCCTCTGCCGCATCTCAATACTGGTGGATGCTGTCTTATCTATACACAGAGGTGATATCTCCTTATCATTACAGGCAGGTTTAGAATGATATATAACTGCAGTAAAGTGATCTGTACAGACCAAGAAGTGACGCCTATTAGGCTTAGTGGCCAGAGTGAAAACTGCAGGATTTCCTGGTTTTTAAATATAAATAGTGACATGGAAATTAAAAATTCTTTAAATATATGCTAAACATAAAACATGATTTAACCCCTTAGTGACCACCCATATGCCTTTTTACGGTGGTCAATAAGGGGTCTTGGACTGGGCCGCCGTCTTTTCACAGCAGCCGCGTCTAAGCACTGCACAGGTCCCACGTACAGCGGAGGCTTACCTCTCACATGAGAGCCGTGCTACAGCTTAACAGCACGGACCAGGAGTGCCGATCCAGGCTGTATAATCCCTTACATGCCACAGGCAATGACGCCCACCGCATGTAAGCGGTGACAGGGGGAATGGACTCCCTCTGTCTTCCATCAGCACCCTACAAATGTGATTACGTGTGTACAGACTAGCTGTGTAGGCCCTAAGCCAGCCTTAAATGTTACCTAGCAGGATGTGCCTCTCTGGTGCATTGCATTTTACAAGCAAACAAACGATTCCCTGTTATAGTCCCCTTGCGATTGCTTCTAAAAGTAAAAAAATAAAATAATCTAAACAGAATTGCTAATTGATTCTTAGTCGCCACCGAATAAAAAATGAACAAGCGATTTAAAAAGTGTTATTTACCCCAAAATGATACCAATGAAAACTACAAGTGGTCCTGCAAAAATCAAGCCCTCACACAAGTCCATAAATGCGACAATGCAAAAATATTTTCTTCTTTTTATGTTATTTATGCCAACAAATGAACACTGCAAAATTTAGAACAAAAAAAAATTACAGTATTGCTGTTTTTTCCCCTTTCCCTACCAGAAAGAGTTAAAGGAGTTGTCCGGGTTCAGAGCAAAGTTTTTATTGCGTGTTTATTTTAAGCTATTGAAGGGGTTGTCAGATTTTTAATTATCTCAGACAAGCCCTGCAAGGTCTCTCAGTTTATTTACAAGAACACAGAAGTACAGTATAACGCCACTGGCCTCCCCTGCAGGCAGAGATGGTACTGGCTCCACCGTCTCCTTTGATGGGATAAGCATAGCACAGAGAAAGAAAAAGCAGAGAAAAAACTTGCAGTATAGTGGATTCTATGGTATATAATAACAGTGCATCTTCCATTTTATATATTAATTCTTAATTTATGCACATACCAAAAATTGCAAACTAACCCAATACATTTAACACAAGGAAATAAGGAGATTTTTTGTGAAACTCACCTGTAAAATCTTTTTCTCTACTTTTCCATTGGGGGACACAGACCATGGGTATAGCTTAGAGGTATTAGTGGGTGGGACACTATGCAATACAAAAGAGCTCCTCCTCCTCCTCGGGCTATACCCCCCGACTCCACCAGGAGGAACTCAGGCGTTGCACAAGCAGTAGGAGAAGGAGCAAGAAAAATCATGGAATCATCGGACCAAGCCATAAGATCCAACCACAAACAGAAACTGAACTGAAGACCCCTCCGGCAAAAGGCAGAATGGGTGGGAGCTGTGTCCCCCAATGGAAAAGTAGAGAAAAAGATTTTACAGGTGAGTTTCACAAAAAATCTCCTTTTCTCGTACTTTTATCCATTGGGGGATACAGACCACGGGAAGTCCTAAAGCAGTCCATGGGGTGGGAAAAAGAAAAATCACAGCACCGCCAGGAGGAACGTCCAACGGTCAAACAGGAACCACAGCCTGCAAAACCCTGCGGCCAAAGACAGCATCAGCCGAAGTCAGTGAATATGACTGATAGAACTTTGTAAAGGCATGTAAGGACGACCAGGTGGCCACCTTACACAGCTGAGACGCAGAGGTACGATTGCGCCTTGCCCAGGAAGCCCCCACCGCCCTAGTGGAGTGAGCGGTAATCCGAGCCGAGGGAACCCTACCACGAGCGTGATAAGCCGCGGAAATAGCCGACACAGAGACCTTGGAGGCCACCAGACCCCCACGAGGTCTCTCGGGAATCACAAGGAGGGAATCCGAACGGCGGACGGAAGCGAAAGCCGCGAGATACACTTCAGGGCCCGTACGACATCCAGGGAAGGTAGAGCGTGTTCCATGTGGTTCGCCGGGAAAGGGCAAAAGGAGGGCAGAACAAGATCCCCGTTAAGGTGGAAGGGACTGACCACCTTGGGCAAAAAGAAAGGAACCGGACGGAGCACAACCTCATCCTGGGGAAAAACCAGAAAAAAGGCTTCTGGCCGGAAGAGCAGTCAGCTCCGACACCTGTCTGATGGAAGCTATGACCACAAGGAAGACCACCTTTCGGGTGAGAAAAATCAGGGAGACCTCTCAGAGGCTCGAAGGGGGGCCATCTGCAGAGCGCGCAGGACCAATTTAAGATCCCAAGGAGGCAAGGGGGGAATTGAAAGTGCCACCCCCTGAAGAAAGGTCTTCACAGGACCCATAAGACCAATGGACTTCTGAAAGAAGACGGCCAGCTCCAAAACCTGACCTTTCAGGGAACTCAACGACAGTCCCATCTCAAGCCCGGACTGAAGAAAAAGACATCACCACCGGGATGGAAAAACTAAGGGGAGGGAACCCCGAGGTCTCACAATAAGTCAGGAAGGCCTTCCAGGTACGATAGTAAATCCTGGAGGAAGCCGGCTTCCTCGCACTGACCGTGGTTCTAATCACTGAATCCGAGAACCCCCTCTACATCAGGATGGCGGGTCCAACAGCCACGCCGCTAAACGAAGAGGCCGTAAATTCCGGTGGAAGAGAGGGCCCTGAGACAGTAGATCCCTTCTGTCGGGAAGAGGCCATGGGGCTTCCGCCACAATCGAGCCACCTCCGAGAACCACGCAGGGCGAGGCCACTCTGGGGCGATGAGAACGGTCGGAATCCCTTCCGCCCCGATCTTGCGTATGTAGTAGAAAGAGCGGAGGGAAGACATAGAGGAGACTGAAGTCCTGCCATGGAGACACCAGCACGTCCACCCCGTACGCCTTCGGATCCCGGGAGCGAGTCAGGGACACCGGGAGCTTGTTGTTGAGCCTAGACGCCATCAAGTCCACATCCGGACGGCTCCATCTGTGGCAGATTTCTTCTAATACATCTGGATTCAGAGACCACATGCCTGGATCCACCTTGATGCGGCCTAGAAAGTCCGCTGTCCAGTTGCCCCCTCCTGGAATGTAAACTGCTGACGACACCGGAACGTGCAACTCCGCCCACATCAGAATTCTCGTCAACTCCTGCACCACCATCCGGCCGCGGATGCCACCGTGATGGTTGATGTAGACCACAGTCGAGGCACTGTCCGATTGGATCCTCATCGGGAGGCCCGCAAGGAGAGAAGTCCAATGTTGATCGGAAGGCGAGATTCCGCCGCCGACCAAACCCCCTGAACCGTGCGAGACTGGAGAACGCCGCCCCAACCCAGGAGGCTGGCATCGGTGGTGATGATCGTCCAGGAGAATGGGAGAAAAGATCTCCCCGACCTCAGTTCATCGGGGACAGCCACCAAGGGAGAGCTGCCCGAACCCGCTGAGACAAGCAGATGCTATCGTCCAGACCCCGAGAGGTCTCGTCCCAGAGGGAAAGGATCTCCTGTTGCCACAGGGAGTGTGAAAACTGGGCAACAGGAACGGCCTCGAAAGAGGCTGCCATAAGACCCAGGACCCGCATGCATTCCCGTATAGAGAGGCACGGGGAGCGCAACATATGCGACACTGCCCCCGAATCTGGGAGGACTTGAAGGCTGACAGGAATACTCTGGCGGCCGAGGTGTCCAAAATCATCCCCAGGAAGGAGAGCTTCAGGGATGGGAAGAGGCAGGAGTTTGGGAGATTTATCAGCCAGCCGAACTGTTCCAGATATATGCCATAAGCAAGGTATGTGCAAGCCAATGTCCTATCTGTGAGACAGGTACCATCAGCATATCTCACATGGCAGCCTGAGACATGTTACACTAGCTCTCTATCCAAAAGGAGAGTGCCAATAAGTCTCCGTCTGAACAGTGATCCGGACGCTGTCCTCGGCCTGCGGTAGAGAGGGGGCCTTTATCAGGATATCATCCAGATAGGGCAGCAAAGGAATGTCCCTGGTACGAAGAAGCGCCATGAGCGGTTCAGGACCTTGGTAAGGACCTGAGGGGTGGTCGCTAACCCAAAGGAAGGGCGACAAACTGACAATGTCGACCGCCAATGGCGAAGCGCAGAAATCGTGGGTGGGATTCCGCGATCGGGACATGCAGATAGGCTTAGTAGCAGCAGGACGGGCTGACTGTGCCCTCTAGCGCCAGGAAGGCTGGTTTGAAGGCGGGCCTTATTGCGGACGACCTGATACCTCCAGCGGAGGAAGCAGGCGACGGCCTTTTGGACGAGAAAAGGCAAAAGGCATGCAGAGATGAACTGGTCTAGCTGATCCCCATAAGGTCAGAAAACCCCAAGGGGGAGATTAGCGAGGGAACGCCTGGTGGGATGCGTCTGACGACCCACACCTTTAACCAGACCTCTCTGCGCTGAATGACAGAGATAGCTAACATGCAGGCAAACAATGCCCCAGAGGGAAACAATGCCCCATAAGCTTCGCAAAGAAGCCTAAGACATCTGGAGAACCAAATCCAATGTGTCAGTAGACGCATCTAGTTCCGCCAGTTCTTGGTGGTGGCGTTGCAACCACACCGAGAGAGCACTGGCTTCCCCTGCTGAGACAAAGGTAGGTCGCAGGTACGCGCCTGCCAATGAAAAATGGACCTGGAAGGATAGTCTATGCGCCTGTCTACAGCGTCCTTGCAAAGAGGAACTGTCTAAGACAGGGAGGGCCGTTTAATTGGCTAGTCCGGCCACCGGGGGATCCACCTTAGGGGGAGGAGACACCTCTCCTTGCCGTCAGCAGGGAAAGGAGAAAGTGTATTCATGCGCTTGGTGGTCGAGAACCTTGTTAGGACGGCCCCAGGCCGTGGATATGACCGCGAAAAATCCCTCATGGACCGGGAACACGGTAGTCTCCGCTTCCTGGACGGAAAAAGGGGGGAACTCCTGTACCCGTGGAAGGAGGAGAATCTGGAGAATAAAAGGTGTCTCGGACAGTCGCCACTAAGTCAGCCACATAGTGGAGAGCTTAGGCGAGGGGTCCTGCTCCATGACCTGGTCAGAGCCGGACAATTCCCCTTCAGACTTGCGCTCCTTAAGGGGGAGGGGAGAGTCGTCCGAACGCGCCTCTAGGCGAGGGGGGGGGGGGGGGGAAGAGACGGAGTCATCCGAGGAGGGATACTGCCGCTCACGCTCCCCGTTAGTAGTTGGGAGTCTTCTGTGGAAAAAAACAGGATTTGAAAAATCACAGGATTTGCAAATGCCCTATAATCCAAAAAGGACATGGCTCGTCCGAGCCGTCCTCATGGACCGGAAAGACAGCAGCCTCCGGTTTTTTGGGAGGAAAAAGGGGCGAACTCTCCTAGTGGAAGGAGCAGAATCCCCTTGGAGATTAAAGGCGTCACGGACAGCCGCTACTAGATCAGCCACGGAGAGCTTTGGCGGAAGGTCTCTCTCAGTGACCTCGTCCAATTCCCCTTCAGACCTGCACTCCCTGGGGGGGAGGGAAGAGGAGTCTGAGCAAGCCTCTAGCCGAGGGGGAGAAGCGGAGTCATCCGAGGAGGGATGCTGTTGCTCACGCTGCCTATTAGTAGTCAGGCGTCCTCTGCGGAAACCACTGTGAGGGGACGGAGTGGTTGTCGCCGCAGAATTGGAAACGGACATACGTTCCATAAAATACATAAATCAGCGGCCGCGCAGGACATGGCAGATGCCCAAGCGGGAGCCGCAGACTCTGCAGTGACCGGGGGGGGGGGCTGGACTGGGCAAGAGAAGGGGGAGAAGGGCGATTCTGTCCAGGAGCAGGGCAGGAGGCACAGGTACCTGACCGAAAGTGGGGGTCTGAGAAGAGGTCTAACGGACTTAGGCATGATGATCCCTCACAAAGAGTGATGAAAAAAAGTCCTACCGCTCAGGTAACAGCGCAAGCACAAACCCAGAGAGGAGCAGCCGTTCAGTGAGAGAAGCCTCTCAGCAGCAGCAGGAAGAAGCCGGAGCGCCGATTAGGCTCCACCCCCTGCCGCAGCAGCAAGGAGCCTTTTTTAAAGCGCCGAGTAGGCTCCGCTTCTGGTCGCGATTAGGCTCCGCCCCCGGTCGCGTCATAGGAGCGCGAAAATGCGCTCCGCTGTCTGTTTAAAGAAGATGAATAAAATGGCCCCCGGCGCCCTCGGCGAGGCGGGGGAGTACCTTGTAAGGCCCAGAGAGAGCGGAGACCGGAGGGGGAAGTGCGCTGCCTGCAGAGTGTAGCCGCTTCATAGAAAATGATATGCTGCCAAAGAAAGCCTTAAGGAGCAGGAGCGTCAAGAGACGCCTGCCCAGCTAAGTGCCTCCAGACCCTTGCACCCCAGACAGAACAAGCAATGACACCCAGATCCCCTTCACCCAGGAGGCCCATAGGTCTTTAGTGCAGAGGGGGGGGGGGGGGGGGAGACACAGAGGACATGGCTGCCTTGCAGCTTCATACTTATCTGCTCCTGCAGATCTTCTCCCTCGACTCCAGGACCAGCAGGGATGCACCTCTTCAGACTTCTGACTCCTTGCCCAGGAGTGCAGTGCTCTGGCGGAGGGTGGCAGCAGGTGACCCAGGAGCTGGTGGAATGCCGGAGCGAACAGGTCGAGCCCGGATCCACTTGCCTTCTCGGGGGGATAATGGAGGCAGCCTGGCAACGTCCAAACACTACATGAGGGACCAGGAAGGCGCCATGCCGACCTGTGTCCCCATCTAGAAAGAAAATAACAAACCGGAGTAGAGGTAGTGTAGCATGTCAACCTCCTTCACCGGACACTAAGCAAAGACTGAGTTCCTCCTGGTGGAGTCGGGGGGTATAGCCCGAGGAGGAGGAGCTCTTTTGTATTGCATAGTGTCCCTCCTACTAATACCTTTAAGCTATACCCATGGTCTGTGTCCCCCAATGGATAAAAGTACGAGAAAAAGCTTTATGGGAAGCTGGATTTGATTTTTCTTTGTGGAAACCCAATACATTGTCTGGAATTCATTTCTCCCACATCTTTTAAGAAAACAAAAACAAAGGACTATGCAGTGTATGGTTGCAGGATTACAATGACCACTTCCCACTGTAAGAAATGTAGCTAATGTTTTGCCAAGTTAGTAGAACTTCTATGGTGCTATCTAATATTAGTGGATAGTGCTGACCATCAAAAGGATGAGTAAAAACACACTATCTTTCGGGAGTAGGGTTGTTGCAGGCATCGAAATTTCGATACCCAATCGATACTTTTGTCCCGGTATCGTATCGATACTGGGATTTCCATTTTTTCCGATACTGGGCTGCGCTTCTGCTTCTCTCAGCGCGCTCATGTTCCCTCAGCAGCACAGGGGAGAAGGAAGCAGTCTCTCCCTCCCCCCTGTGCTGCTGCCACCAATGAGAAGAGAGGGGCAGAGGAGGGGTGGGCGCACTGCGCCACCAATGATAGTACTTTTCCTACACAGAGCGGCACCCAGCGATGTCCCAGCACTCACCATTATTCCTGGTCGCCGCTCCGTTCGCCCGCTGTGCCCCATTACTGTCTCCTCTCCTGCTCCACATGCTGATTACTATCGGAGCGATGAGGAGACATCAGCTTCACTAGTGGGCGTTCCTTCTTCCTGCGCTGCGATTGGACAGCGCTACAGCCAGGGATAAGGAACGCCCACTAGTGAAGCTGATGTCTCCTCCCCATCGCTCCGATATTAATTAGCATATGGAGCAGGAGAGGAGACCGTAATGGGGCACAGCAGGCAAATGGAGCAGCGCCCAGAAATAATGGCGAGTGCTGGGACATCGCTGGGCGCCGCTCTGTGTAGCCTAATACTTAGTCTAAACCCAGGAAAAGACTACTTTAACCTATAATACAGGAGACGGGTGTCGGCAGCAGAATCGCATTGCCGGCAACCTGCCGCTGGCAGGGAGCTGCGATCAGCGGCAGTTAACCCCTCAGGTGCGGCACCTGAGGGGTTAACTGCCGCCTATCTGCCAGTACCCGCCTCCTGTATTAAGGGGTAATTATCATTGGTGGCACAGTGCGCCGGCCCCTCTCAACCCCCCATTATTAAAATCATTGGTGGCAGTGGCCGCAGGGTCCTCTCCCCTCTCCCTCATTGGTGGTGCAGTGGCAGCTTCTGATCGGAGCCCCAGCTGTGTAAGCCTGGGGCTCCGAGCAGTTACCATGGCAGCCAGGACGCTACTGAAGCCCTGGCTGCCATGGTAACATCCCTGATGCTGTGTACACAAAGCCCAGAGCAGCAGGGAGAGTGTGAGGTCCGATTCACCCTGATAGAGCTCCATCAGGGTGAATAGGACAAGGGATGAAAGATCCCAGGTTCTGGCCCCTAAGGGGGGAAATAGTTATTGAATAAAAAGTGTAAAGAAAAAGGAAAAAAAAAACAAAAACACCTAAATATTAAGTATGAATCACCCCCTTTTCCCATATAAAATGTATAAAATAATAAACATATTACATATCGCCACGTCAGAAAAGTCCAAACTATTAAAATATTTTAAAAAATCTATGCGGTGAACGCCGGAACAGAAAAATAAAAATAATAACTGCGCGATTCGCCATTTTTTAAAAATGCGGAATGCACGTGCCTTTTTTTGTTTATTTTTTTCGCGTGGTATCGAATGGTATCGAGTATCGCAATACTTTTTCATGGTATCGAAACCGAATCAAAAAATTGGTATCGCAACAACTCTATTCGGGAGTATAAAAAAGGTGACTTAACTACAGTCATTTTGAGTACAGCTATGATGTGAAGTACATAGACCAGATTGGGGATCCCCAGATTAACCCCTTAGGGATCGGGCTCATTTTAACCTTAAAGGGGTATTCCCATCTTAATGATCACTGTTAAATCTGTTAATGGATTTGACAGTTGTCTTCCGTCTCCCCTGGTTACGGTCACCGCTCTTCTCCGGAATCGCGGTGGCCGCACTTGCGCAGACTACTTCTTTTCTCCCTGCCGGCCGCGCGCAGTCCCGAAAGCGCACGCCGAGGCCGCGCATGCGCCATGGTGATTTCTCCCTGGCCAGTATAGTATACTTAGCCAACCAACGAAAAAAAACAATAACCCCATAGAGAATGAGAGAACACACATAAAATATATATGTAGTTTATTGAGACACAATTCATTAGCAATAAATATGACACAAAGGCACAAGGTAAAGGAGTGTGGGACGCCCCGTGTAGCGGGACCATAAGCAAACACTCTCACATATACCCAACGAACAGGGAAAAGGGGTCACAAACCCTGGGTATAGGACCGCATAAAAATGGGAGAACTGTAAATTCGCCCAAAAAGTGACCTATAAACATATGTGTGCTGCATGCATGTTAAGAATCAATATGGTCACACACAGCAAACTTGCCCACCTTGAGTAACATGGATGGCCATCAGGGAAATACAGATGACCAAGTTGTATCACAAGTGGGGACGAAGCAAGTATGCTATGTGTAAGCAATGACACTAAAATAACAAAACTAGCCATGCATGAAACAAAACATTAGTTACCCATGGTATGCTGGAACCCAAAGTCTGTGACCAGAGCTGCAGCTCTGGTCAGACTTTGGGTTCCAGCATACCATGGGTAACTAATGTTTTGTTTCATGCTTACACATAGCATACTTGCTTCGCCCCCACTTGTGACACAACTTGGTCATCTGTATTTCCCTGACGGCCATTCATGTTACTCAAGGTGGACAAGTTTGCTGTGTGTGACCATATTGATTCTTAACATGCATGCAGCACACATATGTCTATAGGTCACTTTGGGCGAATTTACAGTTCTCCCATTTTTATGCGGTCCTATACCCAGGGTTTGTGACCCCTTTTCCCTGTTAGTTGGGTATATGTGAGAGTGTTTGCTTATGGTCCCGCTACACGGGGCGTCCCACCATCCTTTACCTTGTGCCTTTGTGTCATATTTATTGCTAATGAATTGGTGTTTTAATAAACTACATATATATTTTATATGTGTGTTCTCTCATTCTCTATGGGGTTATTGGTTTTATTTGTTGGTTGGCTCAGTATATTATACTAGACCCCAGTGTATTTTATACACCCAATTTGAGTTTTTGTCTTATAGGTTGGTCTAACAGTATAGTATACTTGCCAGGAAGAAGTCACCAAGGGTGCATGTGCGGCAGCGTGCGCGTTAAGTCCAGCGCGCTACCCGGCCGGGAGAAGACTTCAATCAAGATGGAGCCCGCCCCCTGCCGAAACCAGGAAGTGGACAGCGTGCTGGGAGCAGGTAAGTATAAAACAGAGTGATGGGAATACCCCTTTAAGGACCAGACCATTTTTTGCTAATCTGACCAGTGTCACTAAGTGGTGATAACTTTAAAACGCTTTGACTTATCCAGGCCATTCTGAGATTGTTAGTCACATATTGTACTTCATGACACTGTTAAAATAGAGTAAAAAATTTACCAAAAATTTTGACAAATGTGCTAATTTTTAAGTTTCAATTTCTCTACTTCTATAATACATAGTAATACCTACAAAAAATAGTTCTTACTTTACATTCCCCATATGTCTACTTTGTGTTTGGATCATTTTGGGAATGACATTTTATTTTTTTGGGGATGTTACAAGACTTAGAAGTTTAGAAGCAAATCTTGAAATTTTTCAGAAATTTTCAAAAACCCACTTTTTAAAGGACCAGTTCAGGTCTGAAGTCACTTTGTGTGGCTTACATAATAGAAACCACCCAAAAATGACCCCATTCTAGAAACGACACCCCTCAAGGTATTCAAAACTGATTTTACAAATGTTGTTAACCCTTTAGGTGTTCCACAAGAATTAATGGAAAATAGATACAATTTCGAAATTTCACTTTTTTGGCAGATTTTTTATTTTAATATTTTTTTTCCAGTTACAAAGCAAGGGTTAACAGCCAAACAAAACTCAATATTTATGGCCCGATTCTGTCGTTTACAGAAACACCCCATATGTGGTCGTAAACTGCTGTACGGGCACACGGCAGGGAGCAGAAGGAAAGGAATGCCATACGGTTTTTGGAAGGCAGATTTTGCTGGACTGGTTTTTTGACACCATGTCCCATTTGAAGCCCCCCTGATGCACCCCTAGAGTAGAAACTCCAAAAAAGTGACCCCATTTTAGAAACTACGGGATAGGGTGGAAGTTTTGTTGGTACTAGTTCAGGGTACATATGATTTTTGGTTGCTCTATATTACACTTTTTGTGAGGCAAGGTAACAAATAGCTGTTTTAGCAGAGTTTTTTTTTTTTTTTTTGTTATTTACAACATTCATCTGACAGGTTAGATCATGTGATATTTTTATAGAGCAGGTTGTCACGGACGCGGCGATACCTAATATGTATCCAATTTTTTTTATTTAAGTTTTACACAATGATTTTATTTTTGAAACAAAAAAAAAAAATCATGTTTGTGTTTCCATAGTCTGAGAGCCAGTCAGTTTTTGGGCGATTATCTTGGGTACGGTATGATTTTTGCGGGATGAGATGACGGTTTGATTGGCACTATTTTGGGGTGCATATGACTTTTTGATCGCTTGCTATTATACTTTTTGTGATGACAAAAAATTGTTCATTTAGCAGTTTTTATGGTGTTCACCTGAGGGGTTAGGTTATGCGATATTTTTTATAGAGCCGGTCGATACGGACGCGGCGATACCCAATATGTACACTTTTTTTATTTATGTAAGTTTTACACTATTTTTTAAACAAAAAAATGTAATAATCATGTTTTAGTGTCTCCATATTCTGAGAGGCATGTTTTTTTCTGAGAGCCTTGTGTTTTATTTAGCACAGTTTTTATTTTTTATGGTGTTCATCTGAGGGGTTAGGTCATGTGATATGTTTATAGAGCCGGTCGATACCCAATATGTCTACCCCCCCCCCCCCCCCCTATTTTTTTACTTTATTTGGGGAAAATTACGTTTTTGTTAATTTTTACAATAAGCTTAATTTTTTGGGGGGAAAACTTTATTTTATTTTTTCACTTTCTTTTTTGTCCCAGTTTAGGACTTTTGGGGGTCTAATCCTTTACAATGCATTCCAATACTCCTGTATTGGAATGCATTGGCTGTATGAGTAATACTGTGTGTATTACTCATACAGCTTACGGCCTGTGAGATCCAGGGGGCCGTGCAGCGGTGATCGGAAATACACAGGGATGTGTCCTTAAGTACCAGGACATCAGGGCATACCTGTACGCCCTGTGTCCTAAAGAGGTTAAACAAAGTTAAAGGAAAAAAAATAAAAAAAAATTAATATTTCTGTTTATTATGCTGACTGGCTTTTCTATTATGTTTCTGCTGTAGGTCTTCTGTAAATACTAACCATAATCTAATTTTGCCATCTTTATGTCCAGTAGCGATGCAATCTTCGATATGATGACAGGTGACCACGGTGAATGTATTGTCCGCTCCCTTTCCGCTTGTAGCACTTAATGGGAACCTGAGAAAAATTACACTTAACTCATTTTCAACAAAAAATAAAAGGGTATACAATTAAAAAGTGTAGCATATTAATAATTAACCCTTTAGTGACATTTGTCGATTAGTGAGCATAAGAAAAAGGAGATTTTTGTATAACTTACCAGTAAAATCTCTTTCTCGCTCTTCATTGGGGGACACAGGAAACTGTGGGTATAGCCATGTCCTCTAGGAGGCGTTGACACTAGTAAAAGCTGTTAGCTCCTCCCCTGACAGCTATACCCCCTCCAGCCTGGAGAGAGAGCTTCAGTTTGTGAGAAGCAGTAGGAGAAGCAAGTAAACCAAAGAGAAAAACACGTGCAAAACCAACCATGTCAAAGGACCCAACGGGGTCCAAACCAGCAACAGCTACAACTGTGCCCGGACAACAATACTGGGTGGGTGCTGTGTCCCCCAATGAAGAGCGAGAAAGAGATTTTACTGGTAAGTTATATAAAAATCTCCTTTTCTCGCCCATATTAATTGGGGGACACAGGAAACCGTGGGACGTTCAAGAGCAGTCCACGGGGAAGGAAAAACCTCAGACCCATGGAAGCAAGCGTCCCTGCTGGTAGCTTAAGAAACTGCCGCCTTCAAGACTTAAGCAGCGGCCGCCGATGCATAAGAAAGCACCGGGAAAAATGTTGTGAATGTGTGTAAGGAGAACCGGTAGCCGCGTTACACAACTGCGCAGTCTAGGCGCGATGCCTCACAGCCCAAGAAGCATCCACAACTCAGTGGAGCGAGCCGTGACAGAGCCCAAGAAGCGTCCACCGCTCAGTGGAGCGAGCCGTGACACCCAAGGGTGGAACCCTGCTCCGGGCGCGGTATGCGTCAGCACTTGCAGACCGAATCCAACGTGCAATCGCCCTTTGGAGGCCGCCAGCCCCTAGCGAGGACCCTCAGGAGAGAAATGGGGGTCCGTACACCGAGAGGGACTGGAGGCTGCTAACAAGGAGAAGAACTCTGACAACGTCCAATAATGTAACTCCCTTCCACAGGGTGCGAAGGAAAGGGACAAGGAAGGAAGGACAATTACTTCATTGATATGAACGCCAGAGACCACCTTCGGGAAAAGCAGGAATGGCCGGAGAACTGCCGTATCCCTGTTAAGAACCCGGAAGGGGATCTTGCAAGAGAGCACCCCCAACTAAGACACCTGCCCTGATGGATGTGATAGTCACAAGAAAAAACTACCTTCCAGGACAGGAGCTGGAGTAAGAACCCCCGCAAGGGCTCAAGTGGAGAAGACTGGAAGGCTGAGAGAACTACGTACAGATCCCAAGGCTGTAAGGATGGTACAGAGGAACCATAAGAGCCGCTCCTTGAAGGAAGTTTCCCATGGGCACCAGGGGACCCAGAGTACGCTGAAAGCTGCCCCAGGACCGAAGCGCCAACACCTGACCCATCAAGGAACTAAGGGCTAAACCAAGGTCCAACCCTGAATATAGAAGGATAGGACCGTGGGGAGAGAAAAAACAGGAGGGGGGGGGGGGGGGTGTCCCGGCACTCACAGAAGCCCAGGAAGGACCTCCAGGTCCCACAATAGACCCTGGGCGATGCAGGCATCCTGGCTTGAATCATCGTGCAGAAGACATCCGCTGAAAACCCTCTCCACGTCAGAATGGAGGTTTTCAATAGCCACGCCGAAATGCTGACGTCAGACCGGACCCCGTGAAAGAAGGTAGTCTCGGAGTGGCCATGACGTCTCCAGGAAGGAGAACGAGGTCAGCATACCACGCGCTACGGGGTCAACTCGGAGCAACTAGGATTTGTCGGAATGTCCTCCATCTGGATCGTCCGTAGAACCCTGGGAAGGAGGAGAAGAAACACGTAAGGAGGAAAAACTACCACCAAGGAGAATCAGGGGGTCCCGTCGCACGCTTCCGGAACTCTGGCTCTGGAGAGAAAGGTGGGAAGCTTTTGTGTAGATACAGTTAGCACACCCGGACCAATGGAGAAGTCCCTGTAGAAGAAGAAATGTGGAGGGCGCCACAGCCCACCAGTCTGGACCGGATCGAGCCTGGAAAGGAAATCCACCAAACTAACACCCTCTGCAAATGCAGATGAGGGAAGGTAGCAACGTAGGAACTACCAAGGCATGCGGGACGGCTATGAACTCTGAGCCAGAGGGTGGAAAGACAGGAGAAGAATAGGCCCCGTCTGAGACCGGCACTATACCGAAGTAGCCAAGGACTAAGTGGCTGTGCAAAAACACTGCCCGAGGAGGAAGCCAAGCAAGCGGAGTCACACTGTATTGCTAGCCCCATACCCCAGCAGAGGAGGTCCCCGTAGAGGCCACCAAATTCAGTGTTAAAAGAGTCCACCGCCTGACGAAAGAGCTGTGCAGTAAGAACCAAGCATGTAATGGAAGCAACACCACTCTCACAGTAGAAGCCACGTACCATACTGCCCCAGTGAAGTAGAGCTAACCTCAAAACTCTACCTGGAAGGGCGCTGAACAGGCGCAACTGCCCAGCTAGCTCCAGGGTAGGACCCCTACCTGAGGGGGATGTCCCACTGGAGTGACCACAAACTCGAGCATTAATGAAAAGCTGCACCTGTGGAGTAGAACAAGCTGTAGGAGCTAAACCTGAGTGCCAGCATAACCACTTTCCCAGAGAAGGGGGAGTGGAGGATAGAGAATACAGAGTCAGTGAAACACTCGACTCGCTGGAGCGTACTCACCAGATATGTGCAATGGAGTACGCACTACGTATTGATGCGGACAATATCATGACCGACTGGAACAACGTAGGCCCATGGAGATGGGGGTATTCTAGGACACAAGTGATGCTAGGAACCCCCTGAGAAGACACAGGATGTTATAACCATGCACGAAACCAGCACCAAAGGAAGGAACAGCCACTGCGTCCACTGGTGGCACCCATAGTCAGCACTAGAGTAAGAGTGCCGGGCACCTGCGAGTACCAACTGTTGCCACGCCCCATAGGAAATAAGCGAAGGCACCTAGAGCAGTGGTGCCGCAGAATTGCAGCATCCGAAGAGGTTTAGTTATTCCCCGCTAGTGGAGCACTAGCGGAAGGGGGAAATGCGACAGGAAGCACGGTGATGTGCAACACTCCGTCTATGGAAGAATAGCGTAACAGTCGTGTGACAGATCCATCTGTATAGACCTATATTGCTGGTTCGTCTGTTTGCCTTAATTTCTCTGGATTTCCTGCCCGTATGCCCCTGTTCGTGTGTTTCCCCAAATACCGATTGGAACTACTGAACGGACGGCCACCCAGGAGAAGAGTGTGCTGCTAGTTAACCCAAATGGCCTCATTGTTCACAAAGGACTTAAACTAACTTGAACTCCTGGTCTAATGCGTGCCATTTTGGGATGTTAAATGTCTGTGTATTGAAAAGGGTTGTGACATTGTATGTTTAAATGGTGATGTCTGTTCTGTTGTCCCCACATGTGTATTGTGGTTACCCTCTGTCTTGAGAGATAATGGGATTACTCCTCGGGTCTCCAGGGCAGAGAGGACAAAACCATGATGCATTGTGGGGGATGTATTGTCTCTGTAGTGCTGCATGTCTGTCCTGTGTCAGTCTCCATTCTGGTCCCCTACGGGCGTGTCCACCAGATGGAGACCTGCATAAATACGGGTGGGTAGCCCTCAATAAAATTGATTCCTGTTTGACTTTCAAGACGGAGCTTGGTCTCGTTTGTGGAGGGATTTATTATTGGGACAGCGCTTTCGTATATTGCTAGCTGTGGAAGGAGTTCAACTGAATTGCTTATCGGGAGTTGCCACTTCGTATGCTCCATTCGGGAGTTTGACGATCGGCTGGATTAAAAACTGCATTTCTGGAGAAAGGGGCTTATTCCCTAAACGGCGGCTTCATCTACTTGGCGGTGAGTGTCGTAACAAGTCGGAAACGTATGTAATGGTAGTGCAACAAGCTACCTAAGAAGGGTGGAAGCATGCGGCAAGTACTAAGAGAATACTTCACCTATGAAGGGGGGCGAATGCCCGGGGCAAAAAACTAGTGCACATGAAGAGTCCTGTACCCCGTGGGAGTGCAATTGTTGCACCTATGTAAGGGGATAATGCATACAGCACACAATGTGCCAGTGATAATGTCATCGCGCCATGAATGGATATGCATAGCAGGTCCTGTAACTCATGGTATTGTACTGAGTCCACCTATGGCAAGGGATAATGTATAAGGCAGGTACTTATCCAGAAGTAGTGCAATTACTCCACCTAAGGAAGGGTTAATGCATACCAAGTACTACAGGCCACCTTAGACGCAATCCTAAGAGATTGCGTCGGACTCATGTCAGGGTCTGAATCAGTGATTCTCCCCCCCCCCTCCCCTCCGGACAGACCCTCCCCAGTGAGGGAGGGTGTGTCTGAGCGTGACCCAGGGAGGAAGGGTGGGGTTGCGAGGAAAAAGATGCACTGTGTTCTGCTCGCGCATAGGTGTACTCCTCAGAATTTCGCCCCTGGCAGGAGTGGACTGCGCAGGCGGGGACTTATCAACCAAACTACCCAGGGGGTGGGATGGGAACTTGAAGAGGTCCGTCTACCAGATTGCGCAGGCAGTGCAGTAACAATCAAGCGACTCCGGATGTGGAAGCATAGGTGGAGAATTATCCCCCAAACGACCCGGAAGGGTGGATTGGGAATGTCAGAGGGCTTTAACTGAATGGCGCCAGCAAAGAATCATCAACCAAACGACCCCAGAGGGTGGACTGGGAGTTCCAGTGGACCCCTACTCGATTGCGCAGGTGGGGAATTATCAACCAAACGACCCAGGAGGGTAGATGGGAATGTCAGAGATCCCTTATCGAATGCGCTGGTGGAGAATTATCAACCCAACGACCCGGGAGGGTGGATTGGGAATATCAGAGGTCCTTTAGTGAATGTGCTGGTGGAGAAATATCAACCAAACGACCCGGAGGGCGGATTGGGAATTCCAGAGGTTCTACTCTGTATTGCGGAGGTGAGAATCATCAACGGCCCCAGAGGATGAATTGGAATCCTTCAGGAGGTCCGTCACTAATTGCGCAGGTGGAATTAACAACCAAACGACCCGGAGGGTGGATTGGGAACATCAGCTGTCCCCCACGGGAGATGCAGAGGAGGAGAATTATCAACCAAACGGCTCGGAGGGCAGATTGGGAACTATGAGAGGTGCTCCTCATCAAGGATAGGACACGAGCCCAGTGTGGTACTGCACAGACAGAGCGGTCTTAGGATAATGATGGTCGGGGAGGGGGCCGTATGGACGCACATCCTTTTTTTTTTTTTTTAACAAGATGACAGCACAAGAGGCAGGAAAGGGTTAAATTCCTCTACGAGGAACATTGCACTGGGAGTGCCATGCCCCCTTAGAACTCTATCCCTCCCCAGATATGCCGGCCACACCCGGCCAGGAAGGGTTAAGGTCATCTTCATGACCAGGGGCGGAGCTAGCAGGTCTCTGGGGGAGGAGGAAGGAGGAAGAAGGGGAGGAGGAAGAAGGGGAGGAGGAAGAAGGGGAGGAGGAAGAAGGGGACGAAGTGCGGCCCAGCAAGACGGCAATCCAAAGCCCCTGCGCAAGCCGATCATCGCATCGGCAGGACCGCAGAGGGACAAGGTACCGCGAAATGAGCCCGGACGGGGCTAAACCCCGCAGGACGGGCGAACACCAGCACGTCCGGGCAAAAAAATATGGCGGCCGGAACACCATGCAGTGCACGGCCGGGTCGTTCCTGGTGCCATTTTAACCCCTTCCGGAGCGGCATGCTCGGCGTCCGCTCCGGATCTCCGGTCATGCAGTAAGTGCCGTCCCTGCGATGTCCGCGAGCAAGCGCACCCTCTGCACTGAGTGCACAACAAGGTCTGGCCGTGCGCTCGGCCGCCATAGAAAAAAGGCCTGTCAGGCGCTTAGTCTCTGGGGGAGTACTGACATTAACCCCCTATGTGCCGCCCTGCTAGGGAAAGAGTGCCAGGCTTCCTGGCTGAATAAAACCTGCCAGAGGGGGAAGAAGGGAATGGCTACAGGGTGCTGGGAATATCAGAGGTCCTTAGTGAATGGCAGCCCACCCGCCTGATGTGTGCCTTGTTAACTTCTGCATTACTGCCACCAGGTAGGGAGGGAGGGGGCGACCCAGGAGGGACATACTTACCCAAGTCCCGTGTACTCACCTCTCTTCATCCTCTTTACGTCCCTGTCAACATTTTCACCCTTCCTGTGGTCCAGCAGGGTCACCCCTTCAGCCACTGGCACCGTAGTGGCAGAAAGCTGAAATTAAGGGACGCTGGCGGGATGCAGGGAGCAAGGCTGCCCTGGTCCACCTTGTCTTCTGTGGGGGAGGCAGCAGTGCGGATGACCGGCACTGGCGCAACTCGACCCCGGGAGAACAGGGAGGTGAGATGTCCACTGTTTTCCCATCCGAAAAAGGAAAAAAATAATCTAAAATAAAAAAATCTTCAAGAGATCCCTGCAGAGCAGGGAGGTCTTGCCTCCTATTGACACTAGAAAAAACTGAAGCTCTCTCTCCAGGCTGGAGGGGGTATAGCTGCCAGGGGAGGAGCTAACTGCTTTTACTAGTGTCAACGCCTCCTAGAGGACATAGCTATACCCACAGTTTCCTGTGTCCCCCAATGAATATGGGCGAGAAAACTAAATTTGGTATTGCTGAAATCATACCGACCTGCACAATAACGGTAACCAATTTATTTTGTGCACAGTAAAACAAAACTCAAAAACCATGGCGGAATAGCATTTTTCAACATACCCTACTTTTATCCCTATTTTTCAATACATGATACAGTAATACGTGATGTTGTAAATCAAATTAAAAAAAGTAAGAAGGCTTTCTGAAAGCAGGGGAGAAAAGTCTTGCCACTTTAACCACCTACCGACCGCCTAACGCACGGATGCGTCCTGGAGGCGGTCGATGCATTCCTCCTGGACGCATCCGTGCGTCATCTCGCGAGACTCGAGATTTCCTGTGAACGCGCGCACACAGGCGCGCGCGCTTACAGGATCGGAAGGTAAGCGAGTGGATCTCCAGCCTGCCAGCGGCGATCGTTCGCTGGCAGGCTGTAGATGCGATTTTTTTTTAACCCCTAACAGGTATATTAGACGCTGTTTTGATAACAGCGTCTAATTTACCTGCTACCTGGTCCTCTGGTGGTCCCTTTTGCTTGGATCGACCACCAGAGGACACAGGAAGCTCAGTAATAAGTAGCACCAAACACCACTACACTACACCCCCCCCCCCCCCTCCTGTCACTTATTAACCCCTGATCACCCCATATAGACTCCCTGATCACCCCCTTGTAAGGCTCTATTCAGACATCCGTATGATTTTTACAGATCCACTGATACATGGATCGGATCCGCAAAACACATACGGACGTCTGAATGGAGCCTTACAGGGGGGTGATCAATGAAGGGGGTGATCACCCCATATAGACTCCCTGATCACCCCCCTGTCATTGATGACCCCCCTGTAAGGCTCCATTCAAACATCGGTATGTTTTTTTACGGATCCACGGATACATGGATCGGATCCGCAAAACACATACGGACATCTGAATGGAGCCTTATAGGGGGGTGATCAATGACAGGGGGGTGATCACCCCATATAGACTCCCTGATCACCCCCCTGTCATTGATCACCCCCCTCTAAGGCTCCATTCAGACATTTTTTTGGCCCAAGTTAGCAGAATTTTTTTTTTTTTTCTTACAAAGTCTCATATTCCACTAACTTGTGTCAAAAAATTAAATCTCACATGAACTCACCATACCCCTCACAGAATCCAAATGCGTAAAATGTTTTAGACATTTATATTCCAGACTTCTTCTCACGCTTTAGGGCCCCTAAAATGCCAGGGCAGTATAAATACCCCACATGTGACCCCATTTCGGAAAGAAGACACCCCAAGGTATTCCGTGAGGGGCATATGGAGTCCACGAAAGATTGAAATTTTTGTCCCAAGTTAGCGGAAAGGGAGACTTTGTGAGAAAGAACAAAGAAAAATAATAATCAAATTCCGCTAACTTGTGCCAAAAAAAAAAAAATCTATGAGCTCGCCATGCCCCTCATTGAATACCTTGGGGTGTCTTCTTTCCAAAATGGGGTCACATGTGGTGTATTTATACTGCCCTGGCATTTTAGGGGCCCTAAAGCGTGAGAAGAAGTCTGGGATCCAAATGTCTAAAAATGCCCTCATAAAAGGAATGTGGGCCCCTTTGCGCATCTAGGCTGCAAAAAAATGTAAAAACATCTGGTATCGCCGTACTCAGGAGAAGTTGGGCAATGTGTTTTGGGGTGTCATTTTACATATACCCATGCTGGGTGAGATAAATATCTTGGTCAAATGCCAATTTCGTATAAAAAAAATGGGAAAAGTTGTCTTTTGCCGAGATATTTCTCTCACCCAGCATTAGTATATGTAAAAAGACACCCCAAAACACATTCCCCAACTTCTCCTGAGTACGGCGATACCAGATGTGTGACACTTTTTTGCAGCCTAGGTGGGCAAAGGGGCCCACATTCCAAAGAGCACCTTTAGGATTTCACAGGTCATTTTTTACACATTTTGATTTCAAACTACTTACCACACATTAGGGCCCCTAGAATGCCAGGGCAGTATAACTACCCCACAAGTGACCCCATTTTGGAAAGAAGACACCCCAAGGTATTCCGTGAGGGGCATGGCGAGTTCCTAGAATATTTTTGTCACAAGTGAGCAGAAAATGATTATTATTTTTATTTTTCTTACAAAGTCTCATATTCCACTAACTTGTGACAAAAAATAAAAAAAACTTCCATGAACTCACTATGCCCATCACGAAATACCTTGGGGTGTCTTTTTTCCAAAATGGGGTTACTTGTGGGGTAGTTATACTGCCCTGGCATTTTAGGGGCCCGAATGCGTGAGAAGTGGTTTGAAATCAAAATCTGTAAAAGATGGCAGGTGAAATCCGAAAGGTGCTCTTTGGAATGTGGGCCCCTTTGCCCACCTAGGCTGCAAAAAAGTGTCACACATCTGGTATCACCGTACTCAGGAGAGGTTGGGCAATGTGTTTTGGGGTGTCTTTTTACATATACCCATGCCGGGTGAGAGAAATATCTTGGCAAAAGACAACTTTTCCCATTTTTTTTATACAAAGTTGGCATTTGACCGAGATATTTATCTCACCCAGCATGGGTATATGTAAAATGACACCCCAAAACATTGCCCAACTTCTCCTGAGTACGGAAATACCAGATGTGTGACACTTTTTTGCAGCCTAGGTGGGCAAAGGGGCCCATATTCCAAAGAGCACCTTTCGGATTTCACCGGCCATTTTTTACAGATTTTGATTTCAAATTACTTCTCACGCATTCAGGCCCCTAAAATGCCAGGGCAGTATAACTACCCCACAAGTGACCCCATTTTGGAAAGAAGACACCCCAAGGTATTTCGTGATGGGCATAGTGAGTTCATGGAAGTTTTTATTTTTTGTCACAAGTTAGTGGAATATGAGACTTTGTGTGAAAAAAAATAAAAGAAAAAAAAAATCATTTTCCACTAACTTGTGACAAAAAATAAAAAGTTCTATGAACTCACTATGCCCATCAGCGAATACCTTAGGGTGTCTACTTTCCGAAATGGGGTCATTTGTGGGTTGTTTGTACTGTCTGGCCATTGTAGAACCTCAGGAAACATGACAGGTGCTCAGAAAGTCAGAGCTGCTTCAAAAAGCGGAAATTCACATTTTTGTACCATAGTTTGGAAACGCTATAACTTTTACCCAAACATTTTTGTTTTATCAAAGACATGTAGAACAATAAATTTAGAGAAATTTTTTTATATGGATGTCGTTTTTTTTTTGCAAAATTTTACAACTGAAAGTGAAAAATGTCATTAAATTTCGATTAATAACAAAAAAAGTAAAAATGTCAGCAGCAATGAAATACCACTAAATGAAAGCTTTATTAGTAAGAAGAAAAGGAGGTAAAATTCATTTGGGTGGTAAGTTGCATGACCGAGCAATAAATGGTGAAAGTAGTGTAGTGCAGAAGTGTAAAAAGTGGTCTGGTCATTAAGGGTGTTTAAGCTAGGGGAGCTGAGGTGGTTAAAGGGTTTGTCCCACGAAAACTAGTCTACATTTTCAAACCAGCAACTAAATATAAATAGGTCATTAGTATTAGGGCCCATTCACACGGCCGTATGAACAGGTGTGGACCCACTCATTTCAATGGAGCCGCAAAAGATCCGGACAACACACCATGTGCTGTCCGCAGTACTGTTCCGCAGCCCCACAAAAAAATAGAGCATGTCCTATTCAATAGGCATTTTCAATGAGAGTGGTGGTCATACGTGTTACGCAAATTGTGGAACGCACATGGACCGCAAAACACATACAGCCCGTCTGAATGAGCCCTTAAAGTCATGGAAAACCCTTTTAAGTAACATAGTGACAGTCGCACATTCTCACTTCCATCCTTCAATTCCCTACAACTGGATTTATTATTAAAAACTGGGGAGAGTGCTGAACCAAAAGGGACACAACCTCTGAGCTGTGATAAGGAGAAAGCTACAGCTGCAAGAACATGGCTCTTCAGAAAGGACCAGTTCCCCGTGAGCTGCCAGCCTGAGAAAAATCTAGGAGAGCAATTACAGCAATGAATAGGAGGATCAATGAGCTACAGGGCTGGTTCTAGCTTTGTTAGAAAGGCATTGTCATGTACTATAGGATGTCGGATTTTTATTTTTTACATCAGTCAAGGTATAACTCCTTTTAGCAGCCTGTGTGCACAGATTAGGTCCCAATTAGAAAACAATTCAACAAGATACCATAACAAAAGAGTAATCTTACCTAAATATCTTTTTGCTTTTGAAATAGACAAAGAGGCAAAGTCCTTTCACTGTAACAATATACTCTCCCTTAAAAAAAAAAAAAAAAAAAAAAAAAGCGAAAGCTGTTAAAATAATGTTTAAATAAAAAATGTTAGCAGCATGTAACTGTAGTACCTCACAGTGATGACACCAGTATGTACAGAATGTGACTCCTGTACAAGGGTGAACAGAGACCTCCATTGGACTACAGAGCCATCAGCAATGGAGGAAGGGGGATAGAACAAGGTAATATGGGACATTTTGTTATTTTAATCCAAATTATGCAGTTTACTATAAATGCTGGAAAGTCCTTTCCTATGTGCAGTTCATTAATTAAAAGCAGGGCTGTGGCGTTGGTATCCCAAAGTTCAACTCCAACTCTTGTATTTTACCACAGTGCGGCTCAGACTCCAACTCTGACTCCTTTACTGTAGTAAAATGGTGACTTTCTCACCATCATGGAAGTAAGGCTACTTTCACACTAGCGTTCGGAGCGGATCCGTCTGATGTTTCATCAGACGGATCCGCTCCTATAATGCAGACGTTTGCATCCGTTCAGAACGGATCCGTCTGCATTATAACTTAGAAAATGTTCTAAGTCTGAAAGTAGCCTGAGCGGATCCGTTCAGACTTTACATTGAAAGTCAATGGGGGACGGATCCGCTTGGAGATTAAGCCATATGGTGTCATCTTCAAGCGGATCCGTCCCCATTGACTTACATTGTAAGTCTGGACGGATCTGCTCGCCTCCGCACGGCCAGGCGGACACCCGAACGCTGCAAGCAGCGTTCAGGTGTCCGCTCACGGAGCGGAGGCTGAGTGCTGGCAGGCGGATGCATTCTCAGTGGATCCGCCTCCATTGAGAATGCATCAGGGCTGGACGGCTGCGTTCAGGACCGCTCGTGAGCCCCTTCAAACGGAGCTCACGAGCGGACACCTGAACGCAGGTGTGAAAGTAGCCTTATCAGGCTACTTAAAACATAAATCATACTTAGAATATAATTACAAAATTTTTTATAAATTCCTGTAAGTAAATATGTAATGCACTATTCATTTAATAATTAGAACACCCAGTCATACAATTAATAATTGTAAGAAATCTAGGAATTTGTCCTCAGAAAAGTTAAAGTTCTAAATGCATGTCCTGGAAATACAGAATTATGTGCAAGTCTACATGGGAATAAAAGAAACATTTAAAAAGTGCAGCTGCTTTTTAAGTGCTTGACTTTAAAGAGGACCTTTCACCGATTATTACACTATGATCTAACTATACAGACATGTAGAGCGGCGCCCGGGGATCTCACTGTACTTACTATTATCCCCGGGCTCCACTCCGTTCTCCTGCTATGCCCTCCGGTATCTCCGCTCACTAAGTTATAGTAGGCATAGATTCCAGTCACTAAGTTATGGTAAGCGGAGTCTGTCCTTGTTCTGCTCTAGCGCTGGTCAATCTCAGCGCAGAGCTCACAGCCTGGGAGGTTATTTTCTCCCAGGCCGTGAGCTCTGCAATGCGATTGGCCAGCACTACAGAAGAACAAGGGCAGACTCCGCCTACCATAACTTAGTGAACGGAGATACCGGAGGGCATAGCAGGAGAACGGAGCGGCGGCCAGGGATAATAGTAAGTGCAGTGAGATCCCCGGGCGCCGCTCTACATATCTGTATACTTAGTTCATAGTGTAATAATAGGTGAAAGGTCCTCTTTAAGGGGTAGTCTTGCTGCTCTAGCTCCTGTGTGTCCATCTTCTGCTCTGTGGTTTGTTTATTTCCTCCCTGGAACAGGCATGATCATCTGCTCCTCTGCAACCTATGATTGGATTCAGCAATAACATGTCTACAGGGGACACATCACCACTGAAGCTAATCATTGGCTGCAGCAGAGCATTAGACCGTGCCTATTCTGGGGAGAAAGTAAACAACATTTTCCAGAAGACAGACACACAGGAGCCAGGACTCAAAACCGGAGCTGCAAGTAGTAGGCAAGTATGAATCTTTCCATAGAACATGCAGGCACCTGTGAAAGGTTACTTATTCCTGAACACCACCTTTAATACTGTCTCTGTTCAGTCCAGCAGTTCTGAGATGACTGCAGACATGCCCAGTGGTGAAACTCCTCCTCTGGCATTTACTACTGTGCGGCACAGTTTCAGGCATTGTAAGTAAAGGCCTTGGAGCAGGAAGGCCATAACATTTTACAGACCAAGGAAGCAGCGGGTATTGCCAAGATGTGCAAATAATTTTCAAGCACCTAGCTCGAATCTGTGGCATGTGGAAGAGGCATAAAAGTCAGACTGAAAGCAAAGTGGCCCTGACTTCCATGCACTTGAGTACCTGCTGTAGACACCGTACAGAACAGAAGCGCACCAGCAGTTCTCCTCTGTACTGTGCCAAGTACTGAATCGCACGGCAAAGGTGCAATATTTAGGCGAAGTCAGGGCCAGGGGTGATGACGCTTAAACTGCCTGACCCTGTCAAAATGCAGAAGGTGTTGCAAGTCTTCATTGACAGGGCCAGGCAGCGTTCGCATCCTCCTGCCGGCCCTGACCGCATGGTAAATTCCGCGGCTTCGCGTGCAGTATTCAGCGCAGGCATAGTGAAGGAAGGACGCTCACTGGCTGCCGACTTCCTTACTGCGCCTGTGCTGAATACTGAACGGTGCGAGATTTAACATGCACTCACGGCCGGCAGGAGGATGCGAATGCTGCCTGGCCCTGTCAATCAAGACTTGGAGGGAGGTGACAGAGGTGGGAAAACGGCACCTCTAGTTGCAGGAGCAACGCCCCCCTGCCCCAAGAGGCTAATTTGCATATTATAAAAGTTACATTTATGGAGTAACGGGGGCATGGATAAAACTAGGAATAGGCTAGTTAGGTTCTGCTAAAATTAGCACATCGCCAGTTTAATTTAGGTATTTCTGGTGACTGAAACCCTTTAATGCTGTATGTGTTAATCTGAAGTTTTTAGCGAAGCGACTTCAGATGTAGCATTCGAAGTTCACTTTGCTCACAAATAGTATAGAACAATGGAATTTCCTCCATTATTCTATATAAAAATCGCTATATCAAAGTTCAGTGCTGCAACCTGCTGGCCTGAACCGTAATATACAAGTAATGAGTCTGGAAGCTTGGACAGGGAAGGCGTTCCTTACCCGGAAGCGCATCTTTAACCACAGCATCTGAGGGGTTAAAATGTCAGCAGTCAACATTACCGCCAATCACGGGCATTATCTTCGGGTGTCTACTGTATAAAACAGCAAGTACCCAGCGGTTATCTCGCTTGCTCCGATCTGGAGCAGGCGCCATCTTTAAAGCACCGACATCTGCTGTACATGTACGGCGGATGTCGTGAAGGGGTTAACCATGATTTTTCCGTTTCAAAAACTACACTCAAAGAAAAAAAAAAACTGGGAAGAAGCAATCAGTTTGCAAATTCTTCTGCTAGGGATAGTGGCATAGTAAAGACTTTGTTTCTGAATGTTCTCAATCATTAGAAATGACTTGTGTACTGTGAATATTACATTAATAATTGATAATCCAGCAACTGATCCCAACTGGACCCACTTGTGCTGAAATAAAAGCATTTTAGGCTGCTTTCACAAGCTCTGTTCAGGGCTTCCATCACAGAATTTCTTAAAAATAGAGAAAAGTCCGGCATGCAGGACTTTTCTCCGCTAAAAAAAAAAATATATAAAATAGGTTCTCCTGTAGGGAAACCTAACAGATCCCATCATAGTCAATGGTTAAGCTCAGTTATGGGGTCAGGTTTGCTTCAGTTATGTGTCAAATCCTGAACTTCCGTTATAGGAGCAGAAGAACGAAAATAACGGAGCAGAACAACAGAAATAAGTGAAGATGTGAAAGCAGCCTTACTGTATTAAACAACTTTACATATTTGTACTTAAACATTTATGTTAAAAAGGTATTATTTGATGTATGAAGAGTCAATAGTACAAAGAGTTAATGAAATAGAAACCAGTTCCCAGCAGCTCTGCACTTTTATTGCAAATATTCTTTGCACTTGTTACTATAGTTACAACAGAATTGCATATAAAGGTTACACATCTTCAGTTTAGTAGGATATCACACAAATTACAGTAATGTCTTGAACACTCACATTTCTTCCAACAGCTGTAGACTTTGGTGAATGACAGACGTCTGAAAATAGTACTGTCATTTCTTTTGCTTCACATTCTTGTTCTGTAACCTTTGGTAGCTTGATAGACATCAACTGAAAATTTTCTAAAAAGAATAGTTAAAGCTATGATTACAAAATTATTTACACTAGAACTATAGACCAAAGCTTTTTAGAATAAAATTTCAAGTATTATAAGTATTTATTGCAGGAATGGCAGGGCTTGCTTTGAGAAGGTCTGACTATTTAAAGAGGACCTTTCATGGGTCCAAAGAATATGAACTTAGTAGCAGGCTGCATAGCGCAGCGCCCCCAGGTTTTTTTTTCTCGCTTGTTTGCGGATGCTTGCGATTTTCACGCAGCCCCATTCACTTCTATGGGGCCTGCGTTGCGTGAAAAACGCACAAAGTAGAGCTTGCTGCGATTTTCACGCAACGCACAAGTGATGCGTGAAAATCACCGCTCATGTGCACAGCCCCATAGAATTGAATGGGTCCGGATTCAGTGCGGGTGCAATGCGTTCAACCCGCGCGGAAAACTCACCCGTGTGAAAGGGGCCTTAAAAGGCATGTACACCAATTACTTTATTATTGCATTGTACTCATTTTGAGCTAAAAATCTTTTTTTAGATTGATCTTTTAGAAAAGTGGAACCCTTGTTTTTCAGTACAGGGCTAAGATGCTCTAGTAGCAGCCTCTGGATTTTCTCTCTTTTCCATCACTCAGGGAGCAGACAGGCTCCTTATCTCTGCTCTCTGACAATATAAAGATTCATCAAAGCTCAATCCTTATCCTACTGATAAGAATGTGGCTTAAGTGTTTATAACTTCTTAGTAGTTTAAAGATAAGATTTATTAGATGACCTGCACAAAGTGAAAGTACCAGTAACACTGGGTTCAGACCTGAGCGTATTTGATATGCGCGGTTAACGCGCGTTTTTGTCCATAGTCAACGCGCGTATTACGCACGTTTGTGTGATTGACAGCAGTGTCCTATGGCCGCAAACGCGCGACAAAACGCCCCAAAGAAGCTCAAGAACTTGTTTATGCGTCGGGCGTTTTTCAGCGCGTTCGAACGCAAAAATGTGAACCAGTCCCATAGGGAAGCATTGGTTTGCATCGGTTATGCGTTTTACAGCGCGTTCGAACGCGCTGTAAAACGCGCAAGTGTGAACTTAGAGTAATAGTTAGAAAAACTGTTTACCCTTTCTGAAGGAACTGCTCAAAAAAGGTCAATTGAAAATATGATTTTTAACCAAAAATGAGTAAAATGCAATCAAACAAATAACCTCCAAAAAGGTGTACATAGCCTTTAACCCTTCAGACACCGGAGGTTTTTTCTTTTTTGCATTTTAATTTTTCTTCCCCATCTTCCTTGAGCCATAACTTTTCTTATTTTTCCATTCACACAGCTGTATGGGGGCTTATTTTTTGCGGGACAAGTTGTACTTTCTAATGCCACCATTTAATATGGCATACAATGTAGTGGGAACTTGGGAAGCAGGGAAAAAAATTCCAAATGGGGTGGAATTGGGAAAAAAACGCAATTCCTCCACCGTTTTACAGGTTTTGTTCCCACGGCGTTCCCTTTGCAGCAAAACTGACCTGAGCCCTTCATTCTGTGGGTCACTACGATTACAACGATACCACATATGTACAGGTTTTTTATGTCTAAATAGTGTAAAAATAATTGTAAACTTTGAATAAAAAATAAATATTTTTTTTACATCACTATATTCTGACCCCCATAACATTTTTATAGTTAGATCTACTAAGCTGTGTGGGGGCTAATTTTTTGTGGGACAATCTGGTTTTTATCGATACCATTTTGGAGTGTGTGTCTTTTTGATCACATTTTATAACATTTTTCTGGGTAAGAGAAGCAATGAAAAAAAATTAAAAAAAATTGCAAATTGCCCATTTTGACGCTTTTTTCCGTTATGCCATTTGCCGAATTGGAAAACTATTTTTATATTTTAATAGTACAGGTGTTTTCGGATGCGGTGATGCCCATGATTTTTTGTTATTTATGTATTTATTTTATTAGACGGAAAGGTGGGTGATTTAAACTTTTATATTTTTTCAATTATATATATTCAAGTTCTTTTTTTAATGATTTTTAAGCTTGTATTTAAGCCTACAAAATGTATTTATTTCTATTTTTTTTTATTCTGAACAATCATGACCCATTATTTGTACAGAATTGCTCATTTATGTTGGCCTGTCACCTGCTGGCCATAATATGAATTGAAGCTTCAATACCCTGGGTCTCTTCCGGCCAATGAGGATGTCGGTAAGAAGCCTTTAGATGCTGTGATCTCACTTAAAGGCTTTAATGACTGCGATCGAGTTGTGGGCGGTGCGGGAGGCGGGATCGCGATCCCCCGCCCGCCTCCTCTTGAAAATTCGTTGGTGGCAAGTGGGTATACCAGGGTGGCAGATGTCAGCCGTTTAACCCTTTCCATACCGCGGTCCGTACGGACCGCTGTATGGAAAAAGTTAACAGTAAGAGGGAGCTCCCTCCCTCTCCCATCGGGGGGCTGCTGTGCCTTTGCAGCCCCCCGATGGAGAGGGAGAGAGCCCCCAGACAGCCCCCCTCCTTACCCTTCCCCGTCTGCGAAGTTGTGGCCACAACTGAGCAGACGGGGAAGGTTCCCATGGCAACAGGACGCCTTCTCAGTAAAATACAGTACAAAACACTATATAGTGTACTGTATTATGCAGACATCAGACCCACTGGATCTTCAAGAACCAAGTGGGTCTGGGTAAAAAAAAAAAAAAAAAAAAATCAAAAAACACATTTATCACTGATTAAAAATGAAAGAAATAAAATTCCCTACATGTTTGGTATCGCCGCGTCCGTAACGACCTGATCTATAAAACGGTCATGTTACTTTCCCCACACGGTGAACGCCATAAAAATAAAAAAATAAGGAACTATGAGGAAATTGAAATTTTGCCCACCTTACTTCCCAAAAAAGGTAATAAAAGTGATCAAAAAAAGTCGCATGTACGCCAAAATAGTACCAATCAAACGGTCATCTCATCCCGCAAAAATCATACCCTACTTAAGATAATCGCCTAAAAACTGAAAAAACTATGGCTCTTAAGACTATGGAGACAAACATTTTTTTGTTTTAAAAATGAAATCATTGTGTAAAACTTAAATAAAAAAAATGGATACATATTAGGTATCGCCGCGTCCGTGACAACCTGCTCAATAAAATTACCACATGATCTAACCTGTCAGATGAATGTTGTAAATAACAAAAAAAAAAAAAACGTGCCAAAAAATTTCTTGTTACCTTGCCGCACAAAAAAGTGTAATATAGAGCAACCAAAAATTATATGTACCCTAAACTAGTACCAACAAAACTGCCACCCTATCCCGTCGTTTCTAAAATGTGGTCACTTTTTTGGAGTTTCTACTCTAGGGGTGCATCAGGGGGGCTTCAAATGGGACATGGTGTCAAAAAAACAGTCCAGCAAAATCTGCCTTCCAAAAACCATATGGCATTCCTTTCCTTCTGCGCCCTGCCGTGTGCCCGTACAGCAGTTTACGACCACATATGGGGTGTTTCTGTAAACTACAGAATCAGGGCCATAAATGATTTTTGTTTGGCTGTTAACCCTTGCTTTGTAACTGGAAAATATTAAAAGGGAAAATCTGCCAGAAATGTGAAATTTTGAAATTGTATTTCTATTTTCCATTAAATCTTGTGCAACAGCTAAAGGGTTAACAAAGTTTGTAAAATCTGTTTTGAATACCTTGAGGGGTGTAGTTTCTTAGATGGGGTCACTTTTATGGAGTTTCTACTGTAGGGGTGCATCAGGGGGGCTTCAAATGGGACATGGTGTCCAAAAAACAGTCCAGCAAAATCTGGCTTCCAAAAACCATACGGCACACCTTTCCCTCTACGCCCTACTGTGTGCCCGTACAGTAGTTTACGGCCACATATGGGGTGTTTCTGTAAACGGCAGAGTCAGGGCAATAAAGATAGTCTTGTTTGGCTGTTAACCCTTGCTTTGTTAGTGGAAAAAATGGAGTTCAAATGGAAAATTAGGCAAAAAAAAGTAATTCTCAAATTTCATCCCCATTTGCCAATAACTCTTGTGCAATACCTAAAGGGTTAATGAAGTTTGTAAAATCAGTTTTGAATACCTTGAGGGGTGTAGTTTATAGAATGGGGTCATTTTTGGACTGTTTCTATTATGTAAGCCTCGCAAAGTGACTTCAGAGCTGTAGTGGTCCCTAAAAATTGGGTTTTTGTAAATTTCTGAAAAATTTCAAGATTTGCTTCTAAACTTCTAAGCCTTGTAACATCCCCAAAAAATAAAATATCATTCCCAAAATAATTCAAACATGAAGTAGACATATGGGGAATGTAAAGTCATCCCAATTTTTGGGGGTATTACTATGTATTACAGAAGTCGAGAAACTGAAACTTTGAAATTTGCAAATTTTTCCAAATTGTGGGTAAATTAGGTATTTTTTTATGCAAAAAAATGATTTTTTTTTTACTTCATTTTACCAGTGTCATGAAGTACAATATGTGACGAAAAAACAATCTCAGAATGGCCTGGATAAGTCAAAGTGTTTTAAAGTTATCAGCACTTAAAGTGACACTGGTCAGATTTGCAAAAAATGGCCAAGTCCTTAAGGTGAAATAGGGCTGAGTCCTTAAGGGGTTAAAGGGGTTGTCTCATCATGGACAATGAGGGCATATAGCTAGGATATGTCCCCATTGTCTATATCAAGAACGGAGCCCCGCAAGGTGGTGGCTGGAGGACTCCGGTCCGGCCACCACCAAGCCGGCTTCCCACAGAAGTGAATGTAAGCGTACAGCGCGTGTGCGGCCCCCGCTCCCATTTATTTTTATGGGGCCGACGGAAATAGCCGAACCAGCGCTCAAATATTTTCGCCGGACTCGGAGAATAAATGGGGGACGGTTGCTCATGCGCAATGTGCCCTCCTTCACGGGCTCCATTCTCGATATAGGTGCAGGTCCAGGCGGAGGGACACAAACCTAGAAGACAATGTGGGCATATCCTAGCGATATGACCCCATTGTCCATGATGAGACAACCCCTTTAACCCCTTAAGGACCGGGCTCATTTTCACCTTCAGGACCAGGCCATTTTTTGCAAATCTGACCAGTGTCACTTTATGTGGTGATAACTTTAAAACGCTTTGACTTATCCAGGACATTCTGAGATGGTCTTTTCGTCACATATTGTACTTCACGACACTGGTAAAATGGAGTCAAAAAAATTCATTTTTATTTATAAAAAAAATACAAAATTTGCCCAAAATTAGCAAATTTCCAAGTTTCAATTTCTCTACTTCTATAATACATATTAATACCTACAAAAATAGTTATTACTTTACATTTCCCATATGTCTACTTCATGTTAGGAATGACATTTTATTTTTGGGGGACGTTACAAGGCTTAGAAGTTTAGAAGTAAATCTTGAAATTTTCAAAAACCAACTTTTTAACGACCAGTTCAGGTCTGAAGTCACTTTGTGAAGCTTACATGATAGAAACCACCCAAAAATGACCCCATTCTAGAAACTACTCCCCTCAAGGTATTCAGAACTGATTTTACAAACGTTAACTCTTTAGGTGTTCCACAAGAATTAATGGAAAATAGATACAATTTCAAAATTTCACATTTTTGGCAGATTTTCCATTTTAATATTTTTTTTTCCAGTTACAAAGCAAGGGTTAACAGCCCAAAAAAACTCATTATGGCCCTGATTCTGTAGTTTACAGAAACACCCCATATGTGGTCGTAAACTGCTGTATGGGCACACGGCAGGGCGCAGAAAGAAAGGAATGCCATACAGTTTTTGGAAGGCAGATTTTGCTACACTGGCTTTTTTGACACTATGTCCCATTTGAAGCCCCCCTGATGCACCCCTAGAGTAGAAACTCCAAAAAAGTGACCCCATTTTATAAACTATGGGATAGGGTGGATGTTTTGTTGGTACTAGTTTAGGGTACACATAATTTTCAGTTGCTCTATATTACACTTTTTGTGAGGCAAGGTAACAAGAAATAGCTTTTTTGGCAGTTTCTTTTTTTTGTTATTTACAACATTCATCTGACAGGTTAGATCGTGTGGTATTTTTATAGAGCAGGTTGTCACGGACGCGACGATACCTAATATGTATCCAATTTTTTTATTTAAGTTTTACACAATGATTTCATTTTTGAAACAAAAAAAATCATGTTTTAGTGTTTCTATAGTCTAAGAGCAACATTTTTTTTTTTAAGTTTTTGGGCGATTATCTTTGGTAGGGTCTGATTTTTACATGATGAGATGATTGTTTTTTACTATTTTGGGGTGCATATGACTTTGATCGCTTGCTATTACACTTTTTGTGATGTAAGGTGACCAAAAATGGTTTATTTAGCACAGTTTTTATTTTTTACGGTGTTCATCTGAGGGGTTAGGTCATGTGATATTTTTAAAGAGCCGGTCGATACGGACGCCAATATGTCTATATGTCTTTTCCCTATTTATTTATTTTTACTTTATTTTTGGAAAAGGACTTTTTTTTTTACTTGAAACTTATTTTTGTAAAACTTTAATTTGATTAACTTTTTTTTTTGCCCCACTATGGAACAGGGTCTGATCCTTGTTTCAATACAGCACAATACATCTGTATTGTGCTGTACTGAACTGTTAGTGTCTTACACTGTAAGACGCTAACAGTTGCCTAGGAGACCCAGCCTGGGGGCTGGGCCTCTTAGGCTTCTGTACATGACAGGCCCCAAAAGCCTTGGAATGGCTTGGGGCTGCCATGGCAACCATCGAGTCCCCGCCACAGCAGCGCAGGGACCCGATGCATGAGGTGAGGGAGCGCAAACCTCCTATATGCCGCGGTCAGCGCTGACCGCGGCATATGAGGGGTTATCGCCAATGCTGGTGGATGCAGAAGGGATCCGGTTGTCAGTAACCGCCGGATCTCTGCTGATGGGGGGACCGCACACGGGGGGAGGAACGACTGCAGGACGAGAACGCTCGTCCTCTAGCGCTAAGTGCCAGCGATTGAGGACGAGCATTCTCGTCCTGGGTCATTAAGGGGTAAAGGAAAAGTAACATTTTGCTTCTTTGTGTTCAAGGAGTCCTAACTTTTTCATTTTTTTCTTCTAACTTATTTTAATTTTTTAGGGGGAATTAAAAAAAAAAAAGCAGCAATTTTATTGACATTATTTTGAGGATTTTATTTACAGCATTAACTGTGTGGTAAAAATAACAGCTTTATTATATGGGTGAATATAATGACGACGACAAATTTCTATATGTTTTGCATTATTCTTTGTTTGCTCCTGCAGACTGTCAGCTCCCCAACTGCCCCCCTCCTCCTCCAGATAAAGAGGAGCGTGTGGAAGCTAAAGATATGAGCTTTGTAATGTTTTACATGGGAAGCTATCGCTGTTAGAAATCAGGATGCAGTGAATGCAGCTGAAAGCGACAGTAAAAGCAGGTTTTACCGCTTTTATTCCCGACTCGATTTCTAACAGTGATATCTCTTGCTATGTTGTGCTAATGCTAACGTCTTGGTCTTGTATGAAAGCCTGAAATGCCAGCTTTCAAACATGACTAGCTGCCACCAATCAGAAGATATGAGCAGATGTGTTAGGTGGTTAAGTTCCTTTTATACTGTACAAGTGAGCAGTCATTAATGGGTAATGAACCAAATGCCTATTCATAAGCAGAAATGAGAACTGCAGTTTCACATGCCCATACAGCTTCATTGTTTTTGGTCAACAGATTTTTGTTTTGTTTTTTAACACAGGACAAGCTGCTGCTGTGAAAGATCCAATCACCCAAAGAACAAACGTTTTCTCATTCACTGGTGATCAGCGGCACCTTTACACAAGACAATTATCGGGAACGATCATTAATAGGATTGATGAACCCTGATATGATATGAACCAATAGAATGTGTGTATATGTACATACCAATATGAATAACCAAATGTTGAATCCCCATTTTTTAAAATCTGACGTGTCACTTTATGTAGTAATAACTTTGGAAAGCTTTAACTTATTCCAACCCCAATTGTCCTTTAATTTGTGGACAGATTTGATAATAATGCCATTCACAACAGTAAGAATGCACTCACCTGAAGAGTCATTGCTCTGAGTAACAACATACACAGAGTCTTGTTTTGAAGTAGTATACAAGCCAAACATTTTAAACCCAATTAGAAAAGTCTGAAAATGAAATATATGACATTAACATGGATGGATTTGAGAAAAAAAGAAAATCTATTTAATCTACATGTATGTATATGATAATGATTAGTTAGCTAAAGTCCAAATTACCTTTATTAGAATTCCGTCAATGAAGTCCCATAACTTAATTGTGCCATCCAAGGAGCAAGAGTAGAGCTGTAAAATAAAGAAGTATTTGCACCAAATATTACACTGCGTGCAGAATTATTAGGCAAATGAGTATTTTGACCACATCATCCTCTTTATGCATGTTGTCTTACTCCAAGCTGTATAGGCTCGAAAGCCTACTACCAATTAAGCATATTAGGTGATGTGCATCTCTGTAATGAGAAGGGGTGTGGTCTAATGACATCAACACCCTATATTAGGTGTGCATAATTATTAGGCAACTTCCTTTCCTTTGGCAAAATGGGTCAAAAGAAGGACTTGACAACCTCAGAAAAGTCAAAAATAGTGAGATATCTTGCAGAGGGATGCAGCACTCTTAAAATTGCAAAGATTCTGAAGCGTGATCATCGAACAATCAAGCGTTTCATTCAAAATAGTCAACAGGGTCACAAGAAGCGTGTGGAAAAACCAAGGCGCAAAATAACTGCCCATGAACTGAGAAAAGTCAAGCGTGCAGCTGCCAAGATGCCACTTGCCACTAGTTTGGCCATATTTCAGAGCTGCAACATCACTGGAGTGCCCAAAAGCACAAGGTGTGCAATACTCAGAGACATGGCCAAGGTAAGAAAGGCTGAAAGACGACCACCACTGAACAAGACACACAAGCTGAAACGTCAAGACTGGGCCAAGAAATATCTCAAGACAGATTTTTCTAAGGTTTTATGGACTGATGAAATGAGAGTGAGTCTTGATGGGCCACATGGATGGGCCCGTGGCTGGATTGGTAAAGGGCAGAGAGCTCCAGTCCGACTCAGACGCCAGCAAGGTGGAGGTGGAGTACTGGTTTGGGCTGGTATCATCAAAGATGAGCTTGTGGGGCCTTTTCGGGTTGAGGATGGAGTCAAGCTCAACTCCCAGTCCTACTGCCAGTTTCTGGAAGACACCTTCTTCAAGCAGTGGTACAGGAAAAAGTCTGCATCCTTCAAGAAAAACATGATTTTCATGCAGGACAATGCTCCATCACACGCGTCCAAGTACTCCACAGCGTGGCTGGCAAGAAAGGGTATAAAAGAAGAAAATCTAATGACATAGCCTCCTTGTTCACCTGATCTGAACCCCATTGAGAACCTGTGGTCCATCATCAAATGTGAGATTTACAAGGAGGGAAAACAGTACACCTCTCTGAACAGTGTCTGGGAGGCTGTTGCATGCAATGTTGATGGTGAACAGATCAAAACACTGACAGAATCCATGGATGGCAGGCTTTTGAGTGTCCTTGCAAAGAAAGGTGGCTATATTGGTCACTGATTTGTTTTTGTTTTGTTTTTGAATGTCAGACATGTATATTTGTGAATGTTGAGATGTTATATTGGTTTCACTGGTAAAAATAAATAATTGAAATGGGTATATATTTGTTTTTTGTTAAGTTGCCTAATAATTATGCACAGTAATAGTCACCTGCACTATTAGCTAGAAAGAGAATGTATGTCAAGTAAGACTCTGAATAGATCACACTTTGTTACTTCTTGCTTCCATCAAGGTATACTTTTCTTACTGTGACCTGCTGTATAGAAAAATCATAGACTACGTGTGTGTGTGTTATATATATGTGTTATATATATATATATATATATATATATATATATATATATATATATATATATATATATATATTACACACACATATCTATATCTATCTATCTATACACACACACACACACACACACAGGTGAAGCCCCATTTTTAAAATCTGACGTGTCACTTTATGTGGTAGACTTCAGCCTTGCAGGGAACCCAGTGACCTCACCTGCTCAAGTGGGCATTGCATAGCGCGGTTCTGTGCGGTTTTAGAAGCAGATACCAGCCTCTAAAACAGCCTAGGGCACCACTTTTCAGGTGCCATGTCACATTTGAAGAGACCCTGATGTACCCCCTAGGTTGGAAACCACCAAAAAGTGACCCAAGTTTGGAAACTACACCACTGAAGGAATTGATTGAGGGGTGAAGTGAGCGCCTAGATAGATTAAGCGTTTTATCGGTCATGTCAAACTAATTTAATCAGTTTCTATGAGGAGTAAGTTCTAGACTTGACAGCGGCAAATCAATGGATGTCGTGTATCTGGACTTCTCCAAAGCATTTGACACTGTACCACATAAAAGGTTAGTATATAAAATGAGAATGCTCGGACTGGGAGAAAACATCTGTAAGTGGGTAAGTAACTGGCTCAATGATAGAAAACAGAGGGTGGTTATTAACGGTACATACTCAGATTGGGTCACTGTCACTAGTGGAGTACCTCAGGGGTCAGTATTGGGCCCTATTCTCTTCAATATATTTATTAATGATCTTGTAGAAGGCTTGCATAGTAAAGTATACATTTTCGCAGATGACACTAAACTGTGTAAAGTAATTAACACGGAAGAGGACAGTATACTGCTACAGATGGATCTGGATAGATTGGAGGCTTGGGCAGATAAGTGGCAGATGAGGTTTAACACTGACAAATGTAAGGTTATGCACATGGGAAGGAAAAATGCAAGTCACCCGTACATACTAAATGGTAAAACACTCGATAACACTGACATGGAAAAGGATCTAGGAATTTTAATAAACAGCAAACTAAGCTGCAAAAAACAGTGTCAGGCAGCTGCTGCCAAGGCCAATAAGATAATGGGTTGCATCAAAAGGGGCATAGATGCCCGTGATGAGAACATATTCCAATACCAAAAGGGCATGTCTGGCCCACTAAACTATAGCAGAGAACAATAGTCGTTTTTATCCAACGTGTTTTAGAGAGTTTTTTACCCTTATTTTTTCGAGAAAATTGAATAGATTATTATCTTTCCTAAAAGGGGCTGTCACTTTTAGATATTGGCTAATAGTCTCCCTTACGTCGAGTAGATGCCATTTTTTGGTTCCCTACAGAAGGAAGGTAGGATAATCTCCTGGTCCCTATGGAAGTTGGAAACCACTTTTGGGAGAAAACCCGAATCTAGTTTTAGTACGATCTTAATCGGGAAAAACTAGAAAGTATGGTTCCTTACATGACAGTGCCTGGATTTCTCCTACGCGTCTAGCGGATGTAATCGCTATCAGGAAAGCTGTTTTAAACGGAGAGATGTTTTCGCGAGATTTCCGATAGTGGGGAAAAAGGAGGATTTGTTAATCCATTAAGGACTAAATTTAGGTCCCATGGCGGAGTATTTGCCTTTAAGGATGGTCTGAGTCTAGACGCGGCTTTAATAAATGTTCTAACCCATCTATGATTTGAAAGGTTGGTGTCGTAGAAGGCCCCCAAGGCTGAGATTTGTACTTTTAAAAAGGTACTAGGCCTAAGGCCTAAATCTAGGCCCCTTGTATGGAGAAGGATGATATGTCAGTACAATCTTTCCCCAGCCATGAGCAGTATCTTCTCCATATCTTTAAATAGATGGCGTTTGACTTTTTGGGTACTAATTGCGGAATTTGAGAGACCCCTGCTCCTAAGGATCTCGCTTTCAGGATCCAAGCTGCTAGTTTGAGGAGTCCCGGGTTTGGGTATAAAATTGGGCCCTGTGACAGAATGTCTTTCTGGAACGGAATCAGCCATGGATCTTCCAAGGATAGATTTCTCAGGATGAAAACCAGGTTCGCTTGGGCCAATAGGGGGTGATTAGAATCACTGTAACTGGATCCGTGAGGATTTTCTGAATAACCTTGGGTATTAACCACCTCAGCCCCACTAGCTTAAACACTCTTAATGACTGGACCACTTTTTACACTTCTGCACTACACTACTTTCACCGTTTATTGCTCGGTCATGCAACTTACCACCTTTTCTTCTCACTAAGAGCTTTCATTTGGTGGTACATTTTTCCTTTTTTTGTTATTAATCGAAATTTAACGATTTTTTTGCAAAAAAAAATGACATTTTTCACTTTCAGTTGTAAGATTTTGCAAAAAAAACAACATCCATATATAAATTTTTCTCTAAATTTATTGTTCTACATGTCTTTGATAAAAAAAAAAATGTTTGGGTAAAAAAAATATGGTTTGGGTAAAAGTTATAGCGTTTACAAACTATTGTACAAAAATGTGAATTTCCGCTTTTTGAAGCAGCTCTGACTTTCTGAGCACCTGTCATGTTTCCTGAGGTTCTACAATGGCCAGACAATACAAACACCCCACAAATGACCCCAATTCGGAAAGTAGACACCCTAAGGTATTCGCTGATGGGCATAGTGAGTTCATAGAAGTTTTTATTTTAGCGGAAATGACATTTTTTTTTTTTATTTTTTTTTTTTCACACAGTCTCATATTCCACTAACTTGTGACAAAAAATAAAAACTTCCATGAACTCACTATGCCCATCATAAAATACCTTGGGGTGTCTTCTTTCCAAAATGGGGTCACTTGTGGGGTAGTTATACTGCCCTGGCATTCTAGGGGCCCTAATGTGTGTTAAGTAGTTTGAAATCAAAATCTGTAAAAAATGGCCGGTGAAATCCGAAAGGTGCTCTTTGGAATGTGGGCCCCTTTGCCCACCTAGGCTGCATTAAAGTGTTACACATGTGGTATTGCCGTACTCGGGAGAAGTTGGGCAATGTGTTTTGGGGTGTCTTTTTACATATACCCATGCTGGGTGAGAGAAATATCTTGGCAAAAGACAACTTTTCCCATTTTTTTATACAAAGTTAGCATTTGACCAAGATATTTATTTTACCCAGCATGGGTATATGTAAAATGACACCCCAAAACACATTCCCCAACTTCTCCTGAGTACGGCGATACCACATGTGACACTTTTTTGCAGCCTAGATGCGCAAAGGGGCCCACATTCCTTTTAGGAGGGCATTTTTAGACATTTGGATCCCAGACTTCTTCTCACGCTTTAGGGCCCCTAAAAAGCCAGGGCAGTATAAATACCCCATATGTGACCCCATTTTGGAAAGAAGACACCCCAAGGTATTCAATGAGGGGCATGCCGAGTTCATAGAAAAAAAGAAATTTTGGGCACAAGTTAGCGGAAATTGATTTTTTTTGTTTTTTCACACAAAGTCTCCCTTTCCGCTAACTTGAGACAAAAATTTCAATCTTTCATGGACTCAATATGCCCCTCAGCGAATACCTTGGGGTGTCGTCTTTCCAAAATGGTGTTATTTGTGGGGTGTTTGTACTGCCTTGGCATTTGAGGGTCTCCGCAATCATTACATGTATGGCCAGCATTAGGAGTTTCTGCTATTCTCCTTATATTGAGCATACGGGTAATGAGATTTTTTTTTTTCGTTCAGCCTCTGGGCTGAAAGAAAAAAATGAACGGCACAGATTTCTTCATTCGCATCGATCAATGTGGATGAAAAAATCTCTGCCAAAAAAAAAAGGAGGGGAAAGGCGTCTGCCAGGACATAGGAGCTCCGCCCAACATCCATACCCACTTAGCCCGTATGCCCTGGCAAACCAGATTTCTCCATTCACATCAATCGATGTGGATGAATAAATTATTGCCGGGATTTTTTATTTTTTTTTATATATACAAAGTGTTTGCCAAAGCATATGAACACCGCTGCCTCCTCAGCTCATATGACTTGGCAAACGTATCTTTTACTGCAGAGGAGAAATCTCGTCTTGCAGCGCCGCATACACCGACTTGTGTAATCTGACAGCAGCGCAATGCTTCTGTCAGAATGCACATCAGTGCTGCAGCTAGTCGATCGGTTGGTCCACCTAGAAGGTAAAAAAAAAAAAACAGGCCGCAACGCAATAAATTCTATTAACTTTATAATAACTTTTGAACAGAACATATAAGCTTTATTTAACTTTTTGAACTGAAAGTTAACTTTTTTGCTTACCGGTGTTTTTTTTTTTTTGTTTTTGTGTTTTTTTTACCTTTTATAGGACAAACCTCTCCTTCCCCATGGGACAATGTGCAAAGCGCAAATCGCCCAAAGATGTGGCGAAGTACATTATGCACTTTATCCCAGGTGAAAGGAGAGGTTTGCAGCAGCTGTGAGTGAAAGGGCCCTAATAGCCCTGTGTGCCTGTCCTGTGAGATGCAATCCCTATGCTAAGTGTACCTGTGTGTGGTACTTCCGGAAACACTCCCCTAAACATAGGGCAGGGTGTTCAGGGCAGTCAGAACAGAAATAGCGGGTGTCACGCCTTATTCCACTCCTGCTACAGACACGACATCTTTTTCGGGGTGACGGTTGGGTTGAGGTACCAGCAACGACACTGGGGAAATGTCGCTCGTGTAGACGGCTAACTACACTGGTGGATGGGGCCACGGAACCTTCTGGATACAGGAGGTTCTCGATGATCTCTTCCTGAAATTTGAGGAAGGATCATGTTCTCCCAGCCTTACTATAGAGAACAAAACTATTATATGCAGCCAATTGAATTAAATATACAGACACCTTCTCATACCAGCGTCTGGTGCGTCGGGAAACTAAATACGGAGACAACATCTGGTCATTGAAGTCCACCCCTCCCATGAGCAAATTATAGTCGTGGACACAAAGGGGCTTTTCAATGACACGGGTTGCTCGCTCTATTTGTATTGTCGTGTCTGCGTGAATGGAGGAGAGCATGTAAACGTCACGCTTGTCTCTCCATTTCAGCGCGAGCAGTTCTTCGTTACACAAGGCAGCCCTCTCCCCCCTTGCAAGATGGGTGGTAACGAGCCGTTGGGGGAAGCCCACGCGACTAGTTCACGCGGTGCCACAGCAGCCAATCTGTTCTAGGAACAAATGCCTGAAGAGGGCCACACTTGTGTAGAAATTGTCCACATTGTCCACATAAAGATGGTACCCCTTGCCAAATAAGGGTGACACCAAGTCCCAGACTGTCTTCCCACTGCTCCCCAGGTAGTCAGGGCAACCGACCGGCTCCAGGGTCTGATCTTTTCCCTCATAGATCCGAAATTTGTGGGTATAGCCTGTGGCCCTTTCACAGAGCTCATACAATTTGACCCCATACCGGGTGCGCTTGCTTGGGATGTATTGTTTGAAGCCAAGGCGCCTGGTAAAATGTATTAGGGACTCGTCTACGCAGATGTTTTGCTCAGGGGTATACAAATCTGCAAATTTCTGGTTGAAGTGGTCTATGAGGGGCCGAATTTTGTGGAGCCGGTCAAAAGCTGGGTGGCCTCTGGGACGGGAGGTGGTGTTGTCGCTAAAGTGCAGGATGGCCTCAAATCGAGCCCTGGACATAGCAGCAGAGAACATGGGCATGTGATGAATCGGGTTCGTGGACCAATATGACCGCAATTCATGCTTTTTGGTTAGACCCATGTTCAGGAGAAGGCCCAGAAATTTTTTTAATTCAGAAACTTGGACTGGTTTCCACCGGAAAGGCTAGGCATAAAAGCTTTCCGGATTGGCGGATATAAATTGAGTGGCATACCGATTTGTTTCTGCCACGACTAAGTCCAAGAGCTCCGCAGTCAAGAACAGCTCAAAAAATCCCAGGGCCGAACCGATCTGAGCCGTCTCAACCCGAACTCCAGACTGGGCGGTGAAAGGGGGAACTACAGGTGCGGCTGAAGTTGGGGACTGCCAATCAGGATTTGCCAGCACCTCAGGGACTCTACGGGCCTGTCTGTGCGGTGGCTGCGACGGGGTAACTATTGCACGTGCCACTGTACCAGCTTCAACTGCCCTTCTGGTGCTCGCCACTTCACCATGTTGTACGGCAGTGCTGGTACTAGGTCCAGGGAGGGCTGCGCTGCTGGTGTATGCCTCACCACGTGATCCGACAGCCCCACTCTGCTGCTCTTGAAGCGGATCCTGCGCAACCTGTGGTCTAGCGACACGGGCCGGGTACGCCTGGTGCCATCAGGGACCTCAACCTCATCGTCCGAACTTTGGGTCAGACTGCCACTGCTTGCCACAGGTTCGTCAGATGAGGGTTCCCATATCTCATCCGACTGGGTCAGAAGCCTGAACACCCCCTGTTTGACATTTGGACTACTAAATTTAGGGGTATTCCCTGAGACTAGCCAAGAAAAAAGCAAGCCTGTCTTACAAATGGGAGGCTAGCGAAGTACCGGGGGCCGCTGCGATTGATAAAAAATATCAAAACTGATTTTTTTTTTTTTTTTTATCGCCGCAGCGCTTGGAAAGGGATTGTGCAGTGATCAAAAATATATATTTTTGTCACTGCGTCGGGGCGGGTGTGGGTGAACGCACGTGTGGGCGACCGATCAGGCCTGATCGGGCAAACACTGCGTTTTGGGTGGAGGGCGAGCTAAGGTGACACGAATACTATTATAGATCTGACTGATCAGTTTTGATCACTTACAGATACTATAAAAGTACAAATGCTGATTAGCGATACGCTAAACAGCGAATAAGTGACTGCGGTGCGGTGGGCTGGGCGCTAACTGACGCTAAACTACCTAACCAAGGGACCTAAACTATCCTAAAACCTATCAGTCAATACCAGTGGGGAAAAAAAAGTGAGTTTACACTGATCACTTTTTTCCTTTCACTAGGTGATTGACAGGGGTGTGATCAAGGGGTTAATTGGGGTGATGGGGGAGGGTGATCTGGGGCTAAGTGTACTGTTGATGTGTACTTACAGTGATGTGTGCTCCTCTGCTGGAACCAACTGACAAAAAGGACCAGCAGAGGAGCAGAGAAGCCATTTAACACATCATATTTACAAATATAATGTGTTAACTGGCTTCTGATTCGATTTTTTAAAAATCATCAGCTTGCCAGCGACGATCATTGGCTGGCAAGCTGATGACGTGACCCCCCTCTAACTTTGCCGGCCCGCGATGGGCATGCGCGGGCCGGCTTTGAGCGAAATCTCGCGTCTCGCGAGATGACGCGTATATGCGTGACTGTGCGCAGAGCTGCCGCCTCCGGAACGTGATCCTGCGTTAGGCGGTCCGGAGGCGGTTAATGCCCATGGAGGAAATGCGTAGGCTAGGTACCTGTTCCATTTTATTGAAAATGCGTCCACTGCCCATGGACTTTCCCTGGGGTTGAGTGAGCAGAAACGGTAGACCTTTGCGTTCTTTTTGGATGCGAATAGGTCTATTTGTGGTTGGCCGCACTTTTTTGTTAGATTTTGAAAAATGGCTGGATTTAAAGACTCCATTCTCCTGGATCTAGGGTTTGTCTGCTTAGAAAGTCCGCCTCGGTATTCTTGGAACCTTTCAAGTGAATGGCTGTGATGGATAAGAAGTTTCTTTCTGCCCAAAAAAAGATTTTCCTTGTTAAGAATTTGAGTTTTTCAGACTTAGTGCCTCCTTGATGTTTCAGATAGGTGACTGTTGTTGTATTGTCTGAGGATATTTTTAGGTGTTTGCCGTTTAATAAAATTGGGTTTGATTTTAGAACCTCCCAGACTGCTCTTAACTCCCTGTAGTTTGAGCATTAGTTTTTTATTTGTTCTGGCCATTTTCCTTGCCGGTTTGAGGAGCCCACTATTGCACCCCATCCTGTTGCGCTTGCATCGGTTACTACCTGAACTCCCGGTTCTTTTTGCCAGAAGACCCCCCTGGTAAGATTGGATTCTATTTTGCACCAATTTAGGTCTATTTTTACTTTCCAGGGGATTTTTATTATCCTGTCCAATGATGACGGTTGTTTGTTCCAGGTGTTTAGGATCCAGGATTGGATGGTTCTTGTGTGGTCTTGGCTGCAGGCAACCGCTGTTATACAGGAGGTCATGAGACCTAGGATACTCATTGCGTTCCTGATCGAGGTTTTGTTTTGGATTTGGAATCTTCCAATCTTTTCTATTATGGCCCTTACTTTTTCCTGAGGTAGTAAAGTCTTTTGGGCCTCTGAATCTTGGATTAACCCCAGGAATTTCTTGTTGCATGACAGTATTAGGGAATACTTTATATTTATCAACCAACCCAGGCTGGAGACTTTCTGTAAGAACGTCTAGATAAGGGAAAATTGTAAGTCCGGCTTCTCTTAGGGAGGGCAGCATTTCTACTATAAGTTTTGTAAAGATCCTTGGTGCAGATGAAATGCCTAACGGAAGAGCGCAGAATTGGAAATGATGAATTTGATGACCCCGGCCTGGTAGGGCAAACCGCAGAAATTTTTGCAAATTTTGATGTATCAGGACGTGATAGTATGAGTCTTCAAGATCTACGGACGTCATGCATGCTCCTTTTCTTATCAAGGGTACGGTTGAGGAGATGGATTGCATTTTGAATTTTTTGTACGCTATGAACCTGTTTAGCTCTTTTAGGTTTAAGATGGTTCTGGAAGATCCATCTGGTTTCTGGATTAAGAAGAGTCTTGAATAGAACCCTTGTTTTTCTTCTGGTATTGGGACTTGTTTTAATACCTGCGACTTTTTTAATTCTATTATGCCAGATTTTTGAAAGGGTATTTGGAGCGTGGGACGTTACCTGGAACCTTTTGGGTGGGGTGGAGATAAATTCTATTTTGTATCCATTCTTTACAATGTCTAGAGCCCAAGGGTTTAATGTTGTAATATTCCACTGGGCTAAGAAATTTTTTAACCTCCCCCCCACTATGGCATCATTGTTTTTCGCTTGGCTTGTTTTGGGGGTTGAGGAGGAAACCCCGGCCCTTGCCTCCCTTCTGGTAGCTCCAGCGACCGGATTTGCCTTTGCCTCTGTAGGATTTGGATTGTTGACCGAAAGGGCGAAAAAATTTCCTTTTATGTTCTTCCGGGAAGCCTTTCTTTTTGTCGGCAGCTTTTTCTAACATTTTATCAAGTACCGGTCCAAAAACATTCCTTCCAGTATTTTTTTGGAGCAATTAATGCACTTAAGATACTTTGTTTTTGATTTCATTTCTTTAACCTAGGCAGAAAGAAGAGCAACCCTAATCAGGCCTATGTACTAAGGAGGCAACATATACACGCAGATATGCAGGATATTCACGCAGATATGCAGGAGACTCACGGTTGGAGTGACCGAAGGTGGGTCACCGCGGGTCCCAGGTGCTTCCGGAGCCAACATCGCTGCTGCAGAGGCTGGGGGGAGACGCCAGCTATGCGCTCCCGCGCTTGTTTTAAAGACCGGCGTCTGATGTCATCAGGAGCCGCCTGCCAGCACGATGACGTGTGCCCCGATAAGCTCCACCCCCCCCGGAAGCTCAGAATGCCACGAAGACTCTGGCCCGTTCAGCGTCCTTTCACCTGCCGGTCTGTTTCCACGAAAGGATGGGAAGGAAGACCGCCTCCAGCCCCAGTGAAACCAGGCCTCCCAAGTCGGAGACGAGGTCCACATTAACCTCCCCAGCCCAGCTTTGGCATAAGCTGCGGGAGGGCTGAGGAGGAGATTGGTAAGACAATCGTTTGTTTTGAGAAAAATAAAAAAAGGAAGAAACTCTTCTAACCCCCGTAGGAGTTACTCTGTGCACCTAACCCCTTAGGGACAGGAAAAACACTGAGGCTGAGAGTGGGTGGGGGCTTCTTAAACTCTCTCTCTCTGTATTTCCTGCCCCTATAGAGGTCAATCTCATCCGTAGCAGTCCTGGTGGATGAAACGGAAAAACCTTCAACTGTCCACAATTTTGATGTGCCGTTGCCACTGCCCCATTCCTGGCTACTTCAAGGACCAAGAAGTGGCTTAATAAATGGTCACATCTGATTGAATGGTACAGGACTGCTGTTTTACATTACATTAAAGGAATTGTCAGGGATCACAGTCGTTTTAACTAACATTAGTAATCACCTTTACAAGTAGCTGTAAGGCTCTCCTGAAGGTTTCCAGGTCTTTTTTTCCACAACGTCTCCATCTATGTCACTTCCTGCCACACTGCCTTATGGTTCCCACAAGGCAGCGCAACTCTGCAGATTGACATTTCTGCCCCTACCACTCCATCTCATCATTATTCTGCCTCCTGCCATTCCTTCCTTTCTAAGTAACACCGCTAAAACCACCTTGTCAACACCTACAGGCACAAACCCTCCCTGCTTCCATTCTGTTGCCAGTTCCCTCTTCCAAAACAGCCTCCTTGAGCGCTCCAGAAGCCTACTAACCGATAATTGTCAAAAACCAGACAACCCCTCTAAACACACATATATATATATATATATATATATATATATATATCAAATACCGCAGCAGCACAGTCAGACGGTGTGCACTGGGTGCAATTCCTCACAGAGGTCGACTTCTCCTCCACGATATATACTTTCCAAAGAACGAGGCAGCACTTCCAGATTTAGGTGGCAGGGTGTAGACCCCAAAAACTTTATTCCCAGCAACGTTTCGGCCTACTCAAGGCCTCATTGAGTAGGCCAAAACGTTGCTGGGAATAACGTTTTTGGGGTCTACACCCTGCCACCTAAATCTGGAAGTGCTGCCTCGTTCTTTGGAAAAAAAAAAAATAATATATATATATATATATATATATATATATATATATATATAGTTATATATAGTACGGGCAGTATAAGCTAATTAAAAGGCTCAGTGCCCAGTGGGGGGTGGGGGGGAGAAGCATAAAAAGAATACATGTTCTTTAAACATATATGTAACACGTTAACATTTTTAAACAATGTTTAACGTAAAAACGTGATTTAAACAGTAGTTTATCTTCCGATAACATTCCCTTTTGTCTGGGTTTACACACTGCATTCGTGATGCATATTTGGATTTACAGCCTTGGTGCATTATTTCCATGGATATCTGTAATCAAGCCAAAAATGCAATGATTTGACCCGATTATGGAAAGCCACAGTAAAGAACAGTCATGGCACAAAACATGCAGCAGCCGTGACATGGGCGCAACGTGTAAACACAACCTTATATTACAAACTGAAATGCTACAGCCAGACTGGGAGATTATCCCCATAGGCCATGCCTCTCCTATCCATAGCATCCAATGACTGCATGATTTTGTGGTAAAATTATGTGGTCACTGGCTGCCATGGGTGGGTGTGACTTGGCCTTAGCCTTACTGAAATAACTACTGGTTTATTACCTTTAATTTCTTACCTGTAGATGATTATTTGGATGGAGTTCAATGCCAGTAACCAAATCACTGTGACTCCACAATGCATGAATGCATTCCTCTGTGACTGTGCTAAAAACTTTTATAGAGTCACCTGAGACACAAAGAAGGTACCTATTTAATGGAGAAAAAAAAAAAGTCACTAAAATAGAACACCCAAATACAAGTCAAACAGACCTTGTTCAAATGCAAATTGAAGCCTTCATCATAGATTCCCAAATATTTGCTGGAAAAAAATTACGGATACCATAATGAAACGAGACAGACCCCTTTATGAGACGTGTTGGGCTTTGTGTACGTGTGAAGATGGGGTCTCTGATCATTTGGACTCTATTGGGTCTGACAAAATTATTCTGACATATGTATAAATTGAAGACTTATTTGACATGTTTAGGCAATACCTTGTCAATTTTTGTCTGATGGAATGAACAAAGAAACTTTTCTGAAATGTTTGTGGAATACTAGTTCCATGTTATCTGATAAACATCAATAATAGCAGGACTTGGAGCAAAAAGTCCTGATTACTTGACAGGTGAAGTCCATTTAAATATAGATATTAAAATAGGCATATGAATTGTCCAGATGTCACTAAATCGGGTGCTGTAGTAAGTTTCCAGTAGCGGGCGCCATCCTTAAAGACCAGGCCAGCGCCGTACTAGTACGGCGCTGCTCGGGAAAGGGTTAATAAAATCATATCAACATTCTTTTGAAGTGTGGTTGTGATGTTCATTTGAACATGCAGTTAAGATTCTCTCGTTAAAAAGAGTATCCGAACCTGAAGTCTCTCTTATCAGGAAAACGTCATAGCAGAACTGTGTGACAACGCCTAGGTTTACATAGGTGATATGCTAGAGGACCACTGTGAACTGTTCCTACATTGGAGGGTGAGGACAAAGTGGAGGATGGAGGCAGAGGAGGACATTGGTGCAGAAATCGCAGCATTACAACACAGAGGTGCCATTGCCATCACCTAGCCAAGTTGCTGGTGTGCCCCTTTGCCAGAACCACATTTACCCAGTGGGCCGTGAACAACATATTGTACTTGACCATAGTTACAACTCCATATATCAGCACTGGCGTGAACTCTACCAGACACAGAGAGGCTCAAGGACTGGCCCACATTCTGCTCAGTGTACGTGTGCAGGGATGGTACAACTTTTTGTGAAAAGTAATGTGAGCTTGGGACTCTCCACCTTGGCTGGGCACAAGCCATCAGTTCTCTGAAATGCACAGTCAATTACATGGAAAGGGATGGACTGTAGTACCAGCAATTTGTCCAGGAGCACGTTCAGCTTCTGCGCCATTGGATGAGTGCATAAATACTGTTGTCCTTTAGCAACCCCCTTGGTGTACGACTGCTGTCGAAATGAGTTATGAGGACTAGGAGCATCAGGAGCAATAGGACACTGATGGGAAGGAACGACAGATTCGTTCTGTTGACGATGTCAAGCCCAGACTGCTGGAGAGTAGGTGCGGGCGGTGGGAGATGCATCAGGCTGTAACACCAGGGCTGTGGAGTCGGAGGCAATTTTGGGTACCTGGAGTCGGAGTCGGCAAAAAATGAACCGACTCCTACTAGATTTAAATTGGAATAAAAAAATTTAAAAAAGCTAATTTAAATGTCCCAATTCACAAAAAGTTTATTACAGTCTTTTTCGCCCTATAAGACGCACCTGCCCATAAGACGCACCTAGGTTTTTGAGGAGGAAAATAAGAAAACCAAAAGGTGTGCTTTGGTGGGTTTTGAACTTGGGGGCATCTGTGGGTGGCACTGTTGTGGGGGCATCTGTGGATGACCTATATATAGCATCTTATCTTATACGTCATCCACAGATCCCCCCATAACAGTGTCCCTGTGTATTGAATGGGGGCCGGCATCTGTTTCTGTAATGGCAGCGAGGCCCGGTGCCTCCTTCATTCATAAAGTGGGCGGAGCAGGCGCGTGATGTAGTGAGCGCCCACCCGGCCTCCTGACTGCCAAGAAGTTAGTAGTAAGTAGTACAGCGCTAGATTTAAGATGATTGGAATACTTTAACAATACCCACAAGTTAGATATGATTACCGTATACTACAGTGAGCGGGGCCCGGTGTAGTAGAATACAGTGACTGCACCGGGCCCCGCTGCCATTACAGAAACAGATGCCGGCCCCCAGCCCCTGCTCCCTCTCAGCCTATTTACCGGACGGTCGCAGCATTCGCCCCCATAAGATGCACTTCTATTTTTCCCCCACTTTTGCGAAAAATACGGTACTTCTCTACTGTAAGAATAAAGGCCAATGCATGCAGTGCGTCACGTTAGCACAAAACGAACACGTTAAGTGACCGTGAAGAAGCATGCTTTTCATATGCTTCACTATATGGCACGCAACGCACAGTTAAGGAGCGGCAATACTTATACTTTCCATTGTGTTGTGTTCCGCTGTTACAGGGAACGCAACGCCCATGGTTAACCTAGCCTCTCACTGATAACTGATTAAGTAAATATGTTTTTTGCAGGACTAGACACTTGTATAACTGAAGGGAATGGGTAGTCAATAGTTCAAGACTGAAGCTGTAAACCATTAGAAAAACTGCTGTCATTCAGCTAAGGCTATAAAAACTTATAAACTCAGATTGTTAGCTTAAACTTTAAACATGACTATGGGATTCTACTAGGGAAATCAGGTTTTACAATAAATGCCCCTTCCCCTGCCCCTTCCTGGATCCTCCCACCGCTCTATCTTCAGCAGAAGATCAGCACACAGCTCCTAGCCAGTAGTTCTGTGGTAATGACATGTATGATGCCCTTCTTTCCTTCAAGGAATGTATAAAATACATTTGCATATTAAATACAGAGGAGTCTGAGTCGGAAGTTCCAAAAACTGAGGAGTCGGACCATTTATCTACCGACTCCACAGCCCTGTGTAACACTAAACGAGCGGACGGTTTTCCCACGCCACTTTATGGTGACTCTCCATATGTTGACAACCACAGGGTGGTTGTGCCAACATTAGCAACCTGGCCACACCTCAACCTTCTGCCCACACATCCTGCATACTACCAAGCTAACATCCCCCAGCGACTTGCTGAAAAATTCCCACACTGGCGAGTACAACATTTTCCCTCCACCACTGCGTGATGCCTGCCTGCCACTGCTTTTATGAACCCGTGCACTGCTAGTGTGTTCCTCACAGGCAGTCTCCCATGTAGCAGACAGTGTACCCCTGCCGCATTTGGCTGCAGATCTCCCATTGCTGCCACCCTGCTGTCTCACGGGCACATGACCCCTCTTCACCTGGCTCCCACATGCGATCAGCTACATCTGTCTGTTTGTCACTTATGTCACCCTCACCTGTCTCTTGCACACGTCCCTGACCTATCGCAACATGTGCACCCATCATCAGTAGTTGCACGCCTAGAGGAGTCCCAGCGGACCTCTCTTCCAAGTCTGGACTGTCCTGTAACTGCTGACTGTCCTGTAACTGCTGACTGTCCTGTAACTGCTGACTGTCCTGTAACTGCTGACTGTCCTGTAACTGCTGACTGTCCTGTAACTGCTGACTGTCCTGTAACTGCTGACTGTCCTGTAACTGCTGACTGTCCTGTAACTGCTGACTGTCCTGTAACTGCTGACTGTCCTGTAACTGCTGACTGTCCTGTAACTGCTGACTGTCCTGTAACTGCTGACTGTCCTGTAACTGCTGACTGTCCTGTAACTGCTGACTGTCCTGTAACTGCTGACTGTCCTGTAACTGCTGACTGTCCTGTAACTGCTGACTGTCCTGTAACTGCTGACTGTCCTGTAACTGTGTGAGTGAAGTCCTTGTTATTACTCACGCTCCGTGGTCTCCCGCTGGCCAGCAACATGCTGCACTGCTCTCCTGACGAACACACATCGTCAGGATGTAGTGCACGTACGCATGCACTATAACCTGACACTGTGTGATGTCAGGTCCGAGTGCATCAAGTGAAGAAGATTATGGAAGAGCTGTGGAGTGTCAGAGGCGCCCCAAGCAGGAAACTGATTTTGATGGCACTCGGGTAGCATGGATGGGGGTTGATCAGTTTTTATAAAGGAAAACATTATTTTAATTAGTGTTTTTCTTATTAAAGTACTCTATTAGTTGTTGGATTAATCGGTAGAATACTTGATTACTAAAATAATCGATAGCTGCAGCCCATGTTCAGGACAGGTGAAGGCACAGAGGCAGTTCCTGGGCCATGCCAACTAATAGGGATGAGCGAATCGACTTTGGATGCTTCATCCAAAGTCAATTCGCATAAAACTTTGTTTTAATACTGTATGGAGCTCCTGCTCCGTACAGTATTAAAACAGTTTCATGCGAGTCGACTTTGGATGAAGAATCTTTAGTCGATTCGCTCATCCCTACCAACTAAGTCTGATGTCAGAGGAACCCACCGATTCCTGGCTGTGTCTATCAGTTCTCACTTGAGATGTTGAAGAACTAATCAAATAAATGGTAGTCGGACGCACAGGGTTGTAGACCCACCAACCAGGGTGCCCACGGTCGAGTAGTAACACCCCACTACTCAACAAAGTGGAAAATCGATATATACAAGACCAGGCACACCTAAGACTATTGGGCTTCTAAATTTTAATCGGATACAATGGTGGAACAGCGTATAAAATCACATATAGCTAAAAAGGTGCTAAATCAATAGTGGATATCAATAATTTATAATATCACCTATAAAAGAAACAAGCTCAATGACAAAGACATGCACTATAAAATCCATAAAAATTCATAAAAATTTGGGACAGAGTAAAGGATCAATGGATAGTTCGTATCAGCGTACTTCTCTAAAAGCAATGCTGATCAGGGCAAACAGCGATGTATAGCAGCAATATTAGTAATCAAAAATAGCAAAGAGTTCAGATTGTGTACCAGTTCTAATGAACAGCGGCAGACGGGTGACCAAGTCTCTCACCCCTATATATCACCAAATGTCTTTGGGACAGAAGCACTTAGTCGAGTAACGGTATAGACCAAACTGATGAGCAGCGGCGTCTCGCTGTAAAACTAACTTAGCGGCGTCCCGCTAAAGGTAAATGTTCTAGTTTGAAATAGTTGCGCCGGCTTCAGTAACAAAACAGTCTTACCAGAAGCTGCGGCCACGGCCGTCCTGTGGACCTCGGGAGAGTGTTCACCTTATCTCCAGCAAGCTGTTTGTATACCGCGTCGGTGGATCTGTGCGCATGAGCCCGCCGGTTCGGCTCCGGACTCAGTATGATGCCACCTTTCACACGGAGCTCCAAACAAATATTCGGCACCGGTCTTTCTTGTTCTTGTAGTGCACTACTTTTCCAGAATTGGGGGGTCTGACCAGACACGTTTTGGGGTTATGATGTCCCCTTTCTCAGTGGTAATCGGACCCCCCCCCCTTCCAAACATCTCTTTTATATAATCATATTGTAACAGGCAAAACACGGCATGGATTCCATACCGGAAATGATCTCATTGTTTCTGTTTCACTCTTCACCTTTTTATGTCTCAACTGTGGTACACAATGTTTCATTATTTGAAATCTTTCCTCTGTGTAACCGTCCTTACCGTCCTAATCTCCTATATGGTCTTTCCCTTAACCACCTCAGCCCCCAGTGCTTAAACACCCTGAAAGACCAGGCCACTTTTTACACTTCTGACCTACACTACTTTCACCGTTTATTGCTCGGTCATGCAACTTACCACCCAAATGAATTTTACCTCCTTTTCTTCTCACTAATAGAGCTTTCATTTGGTGGTATTTCATTGCTGCTGACATTTTTACTTTTTTTGTTATTAATCGAAATTTAACGATTTTTTTGCAAAAAAATGACATTTTTCACTTTCAGTTGTAAAATTTTGCAAAAAAAACGAGATCCATATAGAAATTTTGCTCTAAATTTATAGTTCTACATGTCTTTGATAAAAAAACAATGTTTGGGTAAAAAAAAAATGGTTTGGGTAAAAGTTATAGCGTTTACAAACTATGGTACAAAAATGTGAATTTCCGCTTTTTGAAGCAGCTCTGACTTTCTGAGCACCTGTCATGTTTCCTGAGGTTCTACAATGCCCAGACAGTACAAACACCCCACAAATGACCCCATTTCTGAAAGTAGACACCCTAAGGTATTCACTGATGGGCATAGTGAGTTCATAGAACTTTTTATTTTTTGTCACAAGTTAGCGGAAAATGATGATTTTTTTTTTTTTTCTTACAAAGTCTCATATTCCACTAACTTGTGACAAAATTTTTTTTTTTCCATGAACTCACTATGCCCATCAGCGAATACCTTGGGGTCTCTTCTTTCCAAAATGGGGTCACTTGTGGGGTAGTTATACTGCCCTGGCATTCTAGGGGCCCAAATGTGTGGTAAGGAGTTTGAAATCAAATTCTGTAAAAAATGACCTGTGAAATCCGAAAGGTGCTCTTTGGAATATGGGCCCCTTTGCCCACCTAGGCTGCAAAAAAGTGTCACACATCTGGTATCTCCGTACTCAGGAGAAGGTGGGGAATGTGTTTTGGGGTGTCATTTTATATATACCCATGCTGGGTGAGAGAAATATCTTGGCAAAAGACAACTTTTCCCATTTTTTTATACAAAGTTGTCATTTGACCAAGATATTTATCTCACCCAGCATGGGTATATGTAAAAAGACACCCCAAAACACATTCCTCAACTTCTCCTGAGTACGGGGATACCAGATGTGTGACACTTTTTTGCAGCCTAGGTGGGCAAAGGGGCCCATATTCCAAAGAGCACCTTTCGGATTTCACAGGTCATTTTTTACAGAATTTGATTTCAAACTCCTTACCACACATTTGGGCCCCTAGAATGCCAGGGCAGTATAACTACCCCACAAGTGACCCCATTTTGGAAAGAAGAGACCCCAAGGTATTCGCTGATGGGCATAGTGAGTTCATGGAAGTTTTTATTTTTTGTCACAAGTTTGTGGAATATGAGACTTTGTATGAAAAAAAAAAAAAAAAAAATCATTTTCCACTAACTTGTGACAAAAAATAAAAAATTCTAGGAACTTGCCATGCCCCTCACGGAATACCTTGGGGTGTCTTCTTTCCAAAATGGGGTCACTTGTGGGGTAGTTATACTGCCCTGGCATTTTCCAGGGGCCCTAATGTGTGGTAAGTAGGTAAATGACCTGTGAAATCCGAAAGGTGCTCTTTGGAATGTGGGCCCCTTTGCCCACCTAGGCTGCAAAAAAGTGTCACACATCTGGTATCTTCGTACTCAGGAGAAGGTGGGGAATGTGTTTTGGGGTGTCATTTTACATATACCCATGCTGGGTGAGAGAAATATCTTGGCAAAAGACAACTTTTCCCATTTTTTTTATACAAAGTTGGCATTTGACCAAGATATTTATCTCACCCAGCATGGGTATATGTAAAATGACACCCCAAAACATATTCCCCAACTTCTGCTGAATACGGAGATACCACATGTGTGACACTTTTTTGCAGCCTATGTGGGCAAAGGTGCCCAAATTCCTTTTAGGAGGGCATTTTTAGACATTTGGATACCAGACTTCTTCTCACGCTTTGGGGCCCCTAAAATGCCAGGGCAGTATAAATACCCCACATGTGACCCCATTTTGGAAAGAAGACACCCCAAGGTATTCAATGAGGGGCATGGCGAGTTCATTGAAAAAAAAAAATTTGGGCACAAGTTAGCGGAAATTGATTTTTGGGATTTTGTTCTCACAAAGTCTCCCTTTCCGCTAACTTGGGACAAAAATTTCAATCTTTCATGGACTCAATATGCCCCTCAGCGAATACCTTGGGGTGTCTTTCCAAAATGGTGTTATTTGTGGGGTGTTTGTACTGCCCTGGCATTTGAGGGTCTCCGCAATCATTACATGTATGCCCAGCATTAGGAGTTTCTGCTATTCTCCTTATATTGAGCATACGGGTAATGAGATTTTTTTTTTCCGTTCAGCCTCTGGGCTGAAAGAAAAAAATGAACGGCACAGATTTCTTCATTCGCATTGATCAATGTGGATGAAAAAATCTCTGCCAAAAAAAGAAAAAGGAGGGGAAAGGCGTCTGCCAGGACATAGGAGCTCCGCCCAACATCCATACCCACTTCAGCTCGTATGCCCTGGCAAACCCGATTTCTCCATTCACATCAATCGATGTGGATGAATAAATCATTGCCGGGATTTTTTTTTTTATATATACAAAGTGTTTGCCAAAGTATATGAACACCGCCACCTCCTCAGCTCATATGCCTCGGCAAACATATCTTTTACTGCAGAGGAGAAATCTCGTCTTGCAGCGCCGCATACACCGACTTGCGTGTAATCTGACAGCAGCGCAATGCTTCTGTCCGAATGCACATCAGTGCTGCAGCTGGTCGATCGGTTGGTCCACCTGGAAGGTAAAAAAAACAAAACAAAAAAGAAAAAACCAGGCCGCAAAGCAATAACTTTATTAACTTTAGAACAGAACATATTAACTTTTTTAAACTAAAGGAGGTTCTCGATGATCTCTTCCTGGAATTTGAGGAAAGATCGTGTTCTCCCAGCCTTACTGTAGAGAACAAAACTATTGTAGAGCGCCAATTGAATTAAATATACAGACACCTTCTTATACCAGTGTCTGGTTCTGCGGGAAACTAAATACGGAGACAACATCTGGTCATTGAAGTCCACCCCTCCCATGAGCGCATTATAGTCGTGGACACAGAGGGGCTTTTCAATGACACGGGTTGCTCGCTCAATTTGGATTGTCGTGTCTGCGTGAATGGAGGAGAGCATGTAAACGTCACGCTTGTCTCTCCATTTCACCGCGAGCAGTTCTTCGTTACACAAGGCAGCCCTCTCCCCCCTTGCAAGACGGGTGGTTACAAGCCGTTGGGGGAAGCCCACGCGACTAGTTTGCGCGGTGCCACAGGCGCAAATCCGTTCTAGAAACAAATGCCTAAAGAGGGCCACACTTGTGTAAAAATTGTCCACATAAAGATGGTACCCCTTGCCGAATAAGGGTGACACCAAGTCCCAGACTGTCTTCCCACTGCTCCCCAGGTAGTCAGGGCAACCGACCGGCTCCAGGGTCTGATCTTTTCCCTCATAGATCCGAAATTTGTGGGTATAGCCTGTGGCCCTTTCACAGAGCTTATACAATTTGACCCCATACCGGGCACGCTTGCTTGGGATGTACTGTTTGAAGCCAAGGCGCCCGGTAAAATGTATTAGGGACTCGTCTACGCAGATGTTTTGCTCGGGGGTATACAAATCTGCAAATTTCTGGTTGAAATGGTCTATGAGGGGCCGAATTTTGTGGAGCCGGTCAAAAGCTGGGTGGCCTCTGGGACGGGAGGTGGTGTTGTCGCTAAAATGCAGGAAACGGAGGATGGCCTCAAATCGTGCCCTGGACATAGCAGCAGAGAACATGGGCATGTGATTAATCGGGTGCGTTGACCAATATGACCGCAATTCATGCTTTTTTGTCAGGCCCATGTTGAGGAGAAGGCCCAAAAAAATTTTAAATTTCGGAAACTTGGACTGGTTTCCACCGGAAAGGCTGGGCATAAAAGCTTCCCGGGTTGGCGGATATAAATTGTGTGGCATACTGGTTGGTCTCTGCCACGACTAAGTCCAAGAGCTCCGCAGTCAAGAACAGCTCAAAAAATCCCAGGGCCGAACCGATTTGAGCCGTCTCAACCCGAACTCCAGACTGGGCGGTGAAAGGGGGAACTACAGGTGCGGCTGAAGTTGGTGACTGCCAATCAGGGTTTGCCAGCACCTCAGGGATTCTAGGGGCTCTACAGGCCTGTCTGTGCGGTGGCTGCGACAGGGTAACTACTGCACGTGCCACCGTACCAGCTTCAACTGCCCTTCTGGTGCTCGCCACGTCACCATGTTGTACGGCAGTGCTGGTACTAGGTCCAGGGAGGGCTGCGCTGCTGGTGTATGCCTCACCACGTTATCAGGCAGCGACAGCCCCACTCTGCTGCTCTTGAAGCGGATCCTGCATAACCTGTGGTCTAGCGACACGGGGCCAGGTACGCCTGGTGCTGCCAGGGACCTCCACCTCCTCGTCCGAACTTTGGGTCAGAGAGCCACTGCTTTCCACAGGTTCATATTCTGACCCGCTAGATTCATCAGATGAGGGTTCCCACTCCTCATCCGACTGGGTCAGAATCCTGTAGGCCTCTTCAGAAGAATACCCCCTGTTTGACATTTTGGACTACTAAATTTAGGGGTATTCTCGGAGACTACCCAAGAAAAAAAAGCAAGCCTGTCTTACAAAGGGGAGGCTAGCGAAGTACCGGAGGCCGCTGCGGTTGATAAAAAATATCAAAACTGATTTTTTTATCGCCGCAGTGCGTGTAAAATGAATGTGCAGTGATCAAAAAATATATATTTTTTGTCACTGCGGTGGGGCGGGCGTGGGTGAACGCACGTGTGGGCGACCGATCAGGCCTGATCGGGCAAACACTGCATTTTGGGTGGAGGGCGAACTAAAGTGACACTAATACTATTATAGATCTGACAGTGATCAGTTTTGATCACTTACAGATACTATAAAAGTACAAATGCTGATTAGCGATACGCTATTCAGCGAATAAAAGTGACTGCGGTGCGGTGGGGTGGGCGCTAACTGACGCTAACTACCTAACCAAGGGGCCTAAACTATCCCTAAAACCTAACAGCCAATACTAGTGAAAAAAAAAAAGTGACAGTTTACACTGATCACTTTTTTTCCTTTCACTGGTGATTGACAGGGGCGATCAAAGGGGTGATCAAAGGGTTAATTGGGGTGCAGGGGGGTGATCTGGGGCTACAGTGAAGTGTTTGGTGTACTCACAGTGATGTCTGCTTCTCTGCTGGATCCAACCGACGAAAAGGACCAGCAGAGAAGCCATATAACAGATCATATTTACTAATATGATCTGTTATATGGCTTGTCATTGGATTTTTAAAAAATCGCCAGCCTGCCAGCCAAAGATCATTGCTGGCAGGCTGGTGACGAACTTGTTCTTTAACTTTTGCCGGCCCGCGATGCGCATGCGCGGGCCGGATTGGAGCGAAATCTCGCGTCTCGCGAGATGACGCGTATATGCGTGACTGTGCGCAGCGCTGCCACCTCCGGAACGCGAATCTGCGTACAGCGGTCCGGAGGTGGTTAATATATAAAAAATGTAGAGAACTAATAATAAATAAAATTAAAAACCGCACCTTAGGTCACAGCGGTATCTGTGCGTTTTTGCTGCGTTAACGCTGCTGGTACAAAAAGCATTGTCCCGAATATTCGAAACAACGATCTTTACGGAGTCCAAATATTCGAAATGAATTTGATAGAGGTAGACATGCAGAATATTCGAAATCACAATATTCGAAATAGAGTTAGAGTTATTCATGATAAAACATACATTCGGGAATCAGGCTATCCGGAATTGAGATGTGTTAGGCATTTCCTTCAATAATAAAACCGCTTCATGTCTATACACAGTTAAAATTACAATACTCATCTATAAAATGTAGTATATAATCCATACAACATATACTACACATAATGAATATATAATATATAAATCCATCAAAGGCCAGTGTGCATTAAAACTGATAAAAATGCCCAATTTATTCAAAAGGCATGAGGAGCTGATTTGATATTCTATACTGTACTCATGTGGAATTCGTATCCAGCACCCAAAATTCCACACGGAATAGTCAAGTGCCTTGATGGGAGGAGGCCCACCATCAAGGGGGAAAAACAGCTCGGTGGGGATCACCCTCGAAGGGGGGGGTCCCCGCCTGGTCCTACAGGAAGCCAAATAGCTCATATTCAGCATTTAAACCTCCCGGAATCATGGTTTCCATTTCAAAAATCCTCTGTGTTTCTATCCTTGACATCTTACTGATGTGGTCCCCCCCCCCTCCAACTTCTGGATACCTTATCTATGGCGGAAAATTTTAGACCTGATGGGTTCCTGTTGTGGGCAGTTTTAAAATGCTTTAATAACGAATGAGTTTCAACCCCTTTTTTAATATTTGCTACGTGCTCGGCAATGCGTTTTTTAAGGGTTCTTTTAGTCCTACCAATATATTGCAATTTACAGGGACATTCTATAATATAAATGACGTTCTCTGAATGACATGTTAAAAATTCCTTTATACTGTGTCTGAACCCGTTAGTTGTTGAGATGACTTCCTTGGTTTGTTTTCCAAAGGAAGTTAGTTTGCAATTACCACATTGGCCACATCTAATAAATCCACTCAAATTAATCAATTTTTGTAGAGACATGTCTCTTGACATGTCTTCCCTGACGGTTGGTGCTATTTTGTTACCTAAACTGGGTGCCTTTGTGAAAACAATCAGGGGTTTGGGTGGAATAATTGTCCCCACGACTTTGTCTTTTTTTATTATATCCCAATATTTGTGCACAATACTTTTTACTTTCCTATGGTCGCTGTTATAGGGTAGTATCATCTTTAATTGATTTTCTTTTTGTTCTTTATTATTTGTCTCTTTTTCCACAAAAAACTCTGCTCTCTCCATATTTCTCACTTTATTTAAGGCTGAGTCTAAAATTTCTTCAGCATATTCCTTTCCTAGGAATTGTTGTTTCATCCTCTCTGCCTCCAGTTCAAATTTCTCCGCTGCTGTGCAGTTGCGCTTCAACCTCCTGAATTGGCCCTGAGGGATATTTATAAGCCAACTCGGTAGGTGGCAGCTGTTAAACAGAATATAACTGTTACGTGATGTTGGTTTAATGTAAGTACAGGTATTCAGTTTTCCGTCCTCAACATAAAATTTTCTAATCTAAAAACTCTAAATTTTCCCTGCTATTGGTGCCCGAAAACTTAAGATTAAAATCATTATTGTTAATAGAATCTAAAAATGTGTTAAGCTGCTCAGGTCCCGACCGCCAGATAAAGAACACGTCATCAATGTATCTCTGCCAGAGCACCAGGTCCGTCCCCAGTCTGGGGGCCACGATCTGGTCCTCCCACTCGGCCATGAATAAATTTGCGTAACTGGGGGCGAACCTGGTGCCCATGGCAGTGCCCCGAGTTTGTAAGTAAAAACCGCCATTAAAATAGAAATTATGGGTTAAAATGAAGTCAATACCTTCAATTAAAAACTATCTGTTGAGCTGTCAGCCTCCCCTCTTGTACTAATTGTTTCTTAACGGCTTCCTTTCCCTGTACGTGGTCTATGACCGTATATAGGGATTGGACATCTAATGATCCCATTATCCAGTGATCTTCAAACTGTATGTTTTCTATTTTCTTGATTATTTGTGTTGTGTCCTTTACATAAGAGGGTATCTTTAACTCTAGTCTGGAGTAAAGAATCAATGTATTGGGAAAGATTAGCCGTTAATGAGTCAATGCCTGAAACAATAGGACGTCACCGCGGATTGTTTTTGTCTTTGTGTATTTTGGGAATACAATAAAAAAAAACGGGTATTTATTTAAAATAGTCGTATTAATCATTATTTAAAATTTCACTTTCCTTTCCCTTTTTGCAAAAACTCTCCAGGTCAGTATAAAATTGGTCAGTCGGATCCTTAGTCAGTTTTAAGTACGTATTTATATCTGACAATTGTCGTAAGCATTCTATATTGTACTTCTCTACGTCTTGGATTACTATTGATCCTCCCTTATCCGCCGGGCGAATAACAATATTTTTTTCTTTGTAAAAATTTCAATGCTGTGATTTCACTTTGTGATAAATTATTGCGTTTATATTTGGTGTCAGTTTTGATCTTTTTAATATCCTTCATCACGCATTCCCTAAAGGTCGTCATCTCTTGACTTAACTCATTTCGTGGGTATTTTTTGGACCTATTCTTAAGAGTTGTGTGGATAAAAGTGTCATCATGATTAATAGAATTTGTTTCGCGATTTAACGGGTTCTTTAAAAAATATTTTTTCAAACAAAGTTTGCGTAAAAATTTTTCAACCCCAATAAAGGCTTCAAATTTATTCAGGGATTTTGTAGGGGCAAACTTGAGGCCTTTATTTAATAATTGCTTCTGGGTGTCTAGCAACGTAACAGAGCTCAAATATATAATGGCATCATTCGTGACCAAAGGTGGTGTTATCTGTGATAATAGTGTCTTTTTTCTAAATCCTCTTCTTGTCTTCCTCTTTCTGACTCGTGATATCTCGTCCTATGTTGGTATTTGTGATTGTGATAATCGTCTTGTTGGTTGTGTGTCCTTATTGCAGGTGTTCTGTATTCGTGTTGCACACTCTGTTCTGTTTCTCAAATTGTACTGGTGATCTATGTGAGTGTTTTTTTTGTGTGGTTTGTGTTCTCAACAGAGGTGATCTTTGTCTTACTCGTGTTCGGTGGTGTGGTGCAGTCCCATCTAAAAAATTATCCCTTTCTTCTAATACTTCAAACCTATTGTGAGTGGGTATATTAAAAATGCCATTCTTCATTGATTCCCTTTCATTAGCCTTCTTTTCCAGTAACTGTAGATGTTTCCACACCCAATATGTGTTCTACTGCTCCTTCCCTATTTCTTTAGTCTCTTTCATGTATTCCTTTTCTCCTATAGTTGAATTTTTTCACTTTTTTTCCATTATTTCCCGTTTTATCTATTTTATCCAAGTTGTTACATACCTTTGTTTGTAGTGTGTTAAATTCCTAATTTTTTGGGATTTTATCTACCACTACTTTTATGTCAGAAATTTGTTTAGTGGTTTCCTCTCATATTTCCATCCGCCTTTTTATTATCAATTTAGTAATAGCAACAGATTGTTCATGCAATAGGTTCTCCCATTCTTTATTAAATTCCATATTGCATAGGTCTTGTGCTGGGGTTTTATTTACCGTTAAACCTTGAGGGATTTTATTAATCTCAATACACCTTCTCAAGGTTTTTACCTCCCACCGTTGTTTTAGTTGGCGTATCAATAGTGTTTCTAGCTCCCTAAAAACACTGTTGATACATAAATCCTCACTCATAGAGTCTATATTATTATTTTCAAAGAGGAAATTTTCCACTTTCTGTTTTTTGGTTTCCATGTGGTCCCAAATGTCCATGGTGGGCCAGCAAACCGTGCAGTCCAATAGGGTGAAAAATGAAAAAAAATCAAATAAATGGTAGTCGGACGCACAGGGTTGTAGACCCACCAACCAGGGTGCCCACGGTCGAGTAGTAACACCCCACTACTCAACAAAGTGGAAAATTGATATATACAAGACCAGGCACACCTAAGACTATTGGGCTTCTAAATTTTAATCGGATACAATGGTGGAACAACGTATAAAATCACATATGGCTAAAAAGGTGCTAAATCAATAGTAGATATAATCAATAATGTATAATATCACCTATAAAAGAAACAAACTCAATGACATAATCACATATGACTAAAAGGTACTAAATCAATAGTGGATATAATCAATAATGTTTAATATCACCTATAAAAGAAACAAGCTCAATGACAAAGACATGCACTATAAAATCCATAAAAATTCATAAAAATTTGGGACAGAGTAAAGGATCAATGTATAGTTCGTAGCAGCGTACGTCTCTAAAAGCAATGCTGATCAGGGCAAACAGCGATGTATAGCAGCAATATTAGTAATCAAAAATAGCAAAGAGTTCAGATTGTGTACCAGTTCTTTTGTTACTGAAGCCGGCGCAACTATTTCAAACTAGAACATTTACCTTTAGCGGGACGCCGCTAAGTTAGTTTTACAGCGCGACGCCGCTGCTCATCAGTTTGGTCTATACCGTTACTCGACTAAGTGCTTCTGTCCCAAAGACATTTGGTGATATATAGGGGTGAGAGACTTGGTCACCCGTCTGCCGCTGTTCATTAGAACTGGTACACAATCTGAACTCTTTGCTATTTTTGATTACTAATATTGCTGCTATACATCGCTGTTTGCCCTGATCAGCATTGCTTTTAGAGAAGTACGCTGCTACGAACTATCCATTGATCCTTTACTCGGTCCCAAATTTTTATGAATTTTTATGGATTTTATAGTGCATGTCTTTATGTCATTGAGCTCGTTTCTTTTATAGGTGATATTATACATTATTGATTATATCCGCTATTGATTTAGCACCTTTTTAGCCATATGTGATTTTATACGCTGTTCCACCATTGTATCCGATTAAAATTTAGAAGCCCAATAGTCTTAGGTGTGCCTGGTCTTGTATATATCGATGTTGAAGAACTAGTCAACCATTCCAGGAGAGCAGAATTGTTGGACAAAACATGACCTCTGGATGACAGTGGCAGCTCTGGCCTGTTGCTGCGGTTGCTACCACCTACCTTTTTCTGCTGCTACTTGGGCCGACTACAGAATTTTTTTGCCACTCTCCGTTCCTTTGGAGGGTCCAGGCAACTGGGAGGAGGGCATACAGTGTACACTAGGGCTGAAACGATTCATCAATGTAATCGAGGCAAAAAAATCCTCAATACAATTTTTCTGCATCGAGGAATCGTTTAAATCACATGACCACCGAGCGCGAGTGAAATGAAGCTTCTCATTTACCACTCCGTGGCCTCCCGTCGGAACCGCGCTGCAGGACCTTGCGTTCACATGACGTCAGAGCACTGGCTGATGCTGTGTGTGACCTCAGGTCCCCAGTGCATGCTGGGATGAAGACGCGTCTCCTGCGGACTCCATGTGTCAGCGCACTCTGCACTTAAAGTTAAGTATAAAGTTAGCAGAGGCAACAGCGGCGGGGTGGGGGAAATGGTGGCACCTGTGATTTGGCATGGAGAAATGGTGGCACCTGTGATTTGGCATGGACTGGGTAAAATGGGGGCACCTGTGACTTGGAATGTATAAAGTTATTGGCGGGGGGGCACCTGTGATTTGGCATGTATAGCGTTATTGGCGGGGGGAGAGGGGTTAATAGGGGCACTTGTGATTTGGCACATGGAGGGGCTGATCTGGGGGAGTGTTTGACATGGTGGATGGCATGGAGGCACTGGTGAAGGGGGACATCATGCCAATCTGGATGGAGGGGCTGATGGCAGTGCCATCATGGGGGCACTGGGGGACATGGCATAGAGGGGCTGCTGATCTGATGGCACTGGGGGACATGGTGGATGGCATAGAAAATACTGGGAAAGGGGGACATTTTTATAAAGCAATACGTTATTTTCAGAAGGTTTTTCTTATTAATTACTCGATTAATCGTAAAAAATAATATATAGAATACTCGATTACTTAAATAATCGTTTACTCCAGCTGTGGTGAAACTACGACTCCCAGCATGCTCCATTCCTTTCTGTGGAGTTCTGAGAACAGCCAAGCAAGTGTGCATCTTGGGAGTCGTAGTTTTACAACAGCTGAGTGCCAGAGGTTAGCCATCACAGGTCTATACAGAGGGAGGTCAGTGCGCCTATGCACTGTTGTGTATGCACTGTGCGCCTATGCACTGTTGTGTATGCACTGTGCGCCTATGCACTGTTGTGTATGCACTGTGCGCCTATGCACTGTTGTGTATGCACTGTGCGCCTATGCACTGTTGTGTATGCACTGTGCGCCTATGCACTGTTGTGTATGCACTGTGCGCCTATGCACTGTTGTGTATGCACTGTGCGCCTATGCACTGTTGTGTATGCACTGTGCGCCTATGCACTGTTGTGTATGCACTGTGCGCCTATGCACTGTTGTGTATGCACTGTGCGCCTATGCACTGTTGTGTATGCACTGTGCGCCTATGCACTGTTGTGTATGCACTGTGCGCCTATGCACTGTTATGTATGCACTGTGCGCCTATGCACTGTTATGTATGCACTGTGCGCCTATGCACTGTTATGTATGCACTGTGCGCCTATGCACTGTGCGCCTATGCACTGTTATGTATGCACTGTGCGCCTATGCACTGTTATGTATGCACTGTGCGCCTATGCACTGTTATGTATGCACTGTGCGCCTATGCACTGTTATGTATGCACTGTGCGCCTATGCACTGTTATGTTGAATGCTTAGGGTACTTTCACACTTGCGGCAGAGGATTCCGGCAGGCAGTTCAGTCGCCGGAAATCCTGGACTAAATGGATGGCATTTGTCAGACGAATCCGGATGCGGATCCTTCTAACAAATGCATTGAAATACCGGATCCGTCTCTCCGGTGTCATCCAGAAAAATGGATCCGGTATTTATTTATTTTTGCATTTTTAAAGGTCTGCACATGCGCAGACCAGAAAACCGGTTCCGTTTTGCCAGAACACCTAATGCCGGATCCAGCACTAATACATTTCAATGGAATTCCGGCAAGTGTTAAGGATTTTTGCCGGAGAGAAAACTGCAGCATGCTGCAGTATTTCCTCCGGCCAAAAAACGTAAGAGGGACTGAACTGATGCATAATGAATAGAATGCTCTCCATGGATGTCCAAAAAATAAAAAATGGAGACAGCACGTCCAAAAAGCGGAATTTTATTCCAGATGCAACGTTTCGGCTTAGTGATAGCCTTTGTCAAGCATCCAATTCAAATCCTTGACAAAGGCTATCACTAAGGCTACTTTCACACTTGCGGCAGGACGGATCCGACAGGCTGTTCACCCTGTCGGATCCGTCCTGCGGCTATTTCGCCGTGCCGCCGTTCCATCCCTATTGACTATAATGGGGACGGGGGCGGAGCTCCGGCGCACCACGGCGAAAGTCGCCGGACTAAAAAGCCTGACATGCAGTAATTTTAGTCCGGCGGCCTTTCGCCGTGCACCGCCGTGCTGCACCGGAGCTCTGCCCCGTCCCCATTATAGTCAATGGGGACGGATCGGCGGTTCGGCGAAATAGCCGCAGGACGGATCCGACATGGTGAACAGCCTGTCGGATCCGTCCTGCCGCAAGTGTGAAAGTAGCCTTACCAAAACGTTGCATCTGGAATAAAATTCCGCCTTTTGATGGTGCCGTCTCCATTTTTTTATTTTTTGGACATCCACGAGTTGTTTTTTTGGGGGGGCTTTTTACCACCCCCCCCCCTGGAGACGAGCACCCGCAGCATTATTACTAAGGAGTGCTGTTCACCCGTGTTTATGTTACTAGAATGCTCTCCATTCAGAATGCATTAGGATAAAACTGATCAGTTTTTTTTCCGTTATACCAGAAAAGAAAAACGCTAGTGTGAAAGTACCCTGGCACACTCATGCACGCGAGAAAGACGGGGACGAGGCATGTACACAAGATTTAGATCTTGCTCCGACATAACAGAAAATAGAATTATCAAGCGCTGAGGGGCAGGAAAGGGGGCACAGCAAGCTTGATTTCAAGAGCCTTATTTACACAATGCGGGCAGGGGAATAAAAGTATTTTCTGGCATTAGGCACATCTGACACCAAGGACAAAAACATCTTTGGAATCAAGCTACAGACTTCTATAAGGTAATGCTGCCGGTATAATATGCGTTCCCTTTAAATCTCAACCTTTCATGATTCACCTCAGCCTTAGTCCCATCAGTTGGGTGGCAACTAACGTTGTGGAAAGACAAAAGGCCTATTCTTTTCCATCCCAGGCAGTAATTGTGAATCTGTCTACATATTCTTTTAATTTCCAAATTAGTTAATTCCAAAATGGAACACAAAAGTTTCCCTTCAAAGGCATCCCAGTGCAGAAGAAACATACGCAGCATGCCACCACAAAAAGTAAAAACCATCAGCACTCGCTTCAGTCTGCAGAATATATTTCCTTACTTGTTGTCCGCTGAGAAAAGAGGCCTCCGGTAGTTGATTCTATTTCCGCCACACTGAACCACGCGAACTTCGGGATCCATCACCATTTTACTTCACAGCTCAGAGAACGCACGTGGTAACGTAGGAAAAGCGGAAATCCCACAGCGGGGGTAGTAGGCGGTACAGGAAGTGCTAAGCACGACACTTGAGAGCTACGGCAGACATTTTTTCTTCTGGCAACTTTCCCCTAAGCATATTTGCATAACAAGCGCACAATAAACCGCAGCACATTAAAGTAGCTAATATTTTTCCAAATATTGACTTTACATCTACAGTACGCATGTACAATGCAGAGCTGTATGCTCTGAGACTGTACCATTCCCTATTACAATGCAGTGTAATATAGCGTCCCTAAAAGCATGACGCAACTACTTTAGTCATAAAAATGGTTGCAAGTCCCCTTTTTGACAATGTGAAGTTGCGACAATACGAAGTTTTCGACGATTGAGTGGGACAGGGGCTTGTCAAGGCTACACTGGTGCCTTCAAATTTGCTAGCATGATGTATCCCTGGAAACAGGCATACATGTTAGCGAAAAATTGGCTGCCTGAGATTAGGCCCCATTTCTATGACGTCTCTGTTTTGTGAATAGCCTTCTGTAGTCCCACACTATCCACCCCATGTTAGAAATGACTATCCTTGTATGCAAAACGTACAACAATAGGACTATTTTTTTTGTGGGGCTGTGGAACGGGCGTGCACATATTTTTGAAATGTATTTATCAAAATATCCAAAACTGACAAAAACTTTGGAAAAAAATTGCAATTGTCTCTGCTTTTAAGACAGATAGTGATAACTTACAAAATAGTTATTAATCCCTTGCCAACAAGTGATGTACTAGCACATCTCATGTTGGGTCTCTGACCTCTTCCTGACACAAAGAATTACTGTTTTTGCTTTTCATTTTTTGCTCCCTGAGTTCCCGGAGCCATAATTTTTTTATGTTTCCATTCACATAGCCGTATGATGGCTTGTTTTTTGTGGGACAGGTTGTACTTTCTAATGCCACCATTTAATACAGCATACAATGTAGAGGGAAACTGGAAAAAAAATTCCAAATGGGGTGGAATTAGAAACAAATATGGTATTCAGCCACACTTTTATGGGTTCTGTTTTTTTTTGTTTTTTTTTTCAATATAATTTTTATTATTTTTCTCCCAATCAAAAAAAATAGCATCATAACAATGCCATTGGTATTCCATCACACATATGACATTAATCAGAAACACAGAGTGTCGCATTATAATGTACAATAAAGTAACGCCTCCCCCCTCCCCCCTCCCCCCCCCCCCTTCCCCTGCATCAGCCTAAACTCCATATCTAGTCATTAAACAATGTAAGCATGTCATTGGGTTGATATCACCTTTAAAGCCCCCAGCTTGTCTTTCAGATCTTCCAACAAGTACCATGCCGTCAGCTTGAAAGGAGACATAATTCTTGCATATTCACCTGGTTCTATATGGCTCATGGGTTCTGTTTTTACGGCTTTCACTATACTGTAAAACTGAATTGTGCTCTTCATTCTCCAGGTCAGTACGATTATGGCTAGGCCACATATGTATACTTTTTCTTGCATTTTAATGTTAAAAACTTTGAGAAAAATGACATTTTTCTAGTCATCGCCGTATTCTGACCCCATAACTTTTTTTTAGTTATGCCTATGGAGATTTTTAGCAGGACAATCTGTAGTTTGTGCCAATACCATTATTTTCTGTTACGGCATTCACCGTATGGGATAAGTTTTTTTATATTTTAATAGTACAGACGTTTTCATACACAACAATACCCATGATGTTATTTTTTTTTATTATTATTGTTTTTTTATTTTGTTAAAGTGGGTGATTAAAATTTTTATTTTTTTAAACATTTTTTACTCCAGTTTTTTTTTTACTACAGTTCCCAGCTTGCTCCATTTATTTCTATGAGAGTTCTGAGAAGAGCAGAGCAAGTATGCGTACTGGAAGTTGTAGTTTCATAACAGCTGTCGTCCCGCAGGTTGCCCACTCCTAAAGGCAGAGGCTCAATACTGGTATAGAATGCTTTCCACAATCTCCGCCGGGGGAAAACATTCTTGCCCTGGAAGCGTACACTTCTGGGTTTTAGCCCTCTTAGACACTGTGGTCACATTTCACCACAGCATCTGAGGGGTTAAATGTCCTCGTTGGTATTACAGTCAATCGTGGACATTTGCCACACATGACTGCTGCATGAAACATCTATGTAGGGCAGATGGCAGGAAGGGGTTAAAGATGGCACGCGGGAGGCACATGCGTACGCCTCACAAAAGGGACATGCTTCAGTAAGCTCCGGTCCACACGCCAAACTGATCCCTTTCTTAGCACCGTTTTCACTGCTCCACGAGCACCTTATTTTGCTCAGGTGACCCTGAGGATGACCCACACCAAGGGAAAGACAAAACTCCCGAGCACCCCGACTCCATCGCAGACGCTTCCAGAGATATTCCGACTCACCAGGAATTCCATCATGGCAGAAACTGCGCCGTCTCCAGCAAGCCCTGCCTCCTTTACAGAGAGTGGTCGTCCGTCTAATTCCGTCGGACTAAGGTCAGGCAGATTTATATAAGAACATTGTATCCCTGTTCCGTACCGAGCTCTCGCAGGCTGTGGCGGAATTTACCCGCCAAATGCAAGACCTAGGAAACAAGGTGTCTGAACTAGATACACGGGCGGACGATATTTTTGGAGCTGACAGGGAGGACATTAACTCCTATGTGGCCCAGTTGACTGCCCTTGACTGCCCTTAACCCCTTAAGGACTCAGCCCTATTTCACCTTAAGGACTTGGCCAGTTTTTGCAAATCTGACCAGTGTCCCTTTAAGTGCTGATAACTTTAAAACACTTTGACTTATACAGGCCATTCTGAGATTGTTTTTTCGTCACATATTGTACTTCATGACACTGGTAAAATGAAGTCCAAAAAATTCATTTTTATTTATAAAAAAAACTTTTACAAAAAATTTGTAAAAAATTGCAAATTTCCAAGTTTCAATTTCTCTACTTCCATAATACATAGTAATACCTCGAAAAATAGTTATTACTTTACATTCCCCATATGTCTACTTCATGTTTGGATCATTTTGGGAATGATATTTTATTTTTTGGGGATGTTACAAGGCTTAGAAGTTTAGAAGCAAATCTTGAAATTTTTCTGATATTTTCAAAAACCCAATTTTTAGGGACCAGTTCAGGTCTGAAGTCACTTTGCGAGGCTTACATAATAGAAACCACCCAAAAATGACCCCATTCTATAAACTACACCCCTCAAGGTATTCAAAACTGATTTTACAAACGTCATTAACCCTTTAGGTGTTCCACAAGAATTAATGGAAAATAGAGATACAATTTCAAAATTTAACTTTTTTGGAAGATTTTCCATTTTAATATTTTTTTTTACTTTTACAAAGCAAGGGCTAACAGCCAAACAAAACTCAATATTTATGGCCCTGATTCTGTAGTTTACAGAAACACCCCATATGTGGTCGTAAACCGCTGTACGGGCACACAGCAGGGCGCAGAAGGAAAGGAATGCCATACGGTTTTTAAAAGGCAGGTTTTGCTGGACTGTTTTTTTTGACACCATGTCCCATTTGAAGCCCCCCTGATGCAGCCCTAGAGTAGAAACTCCATAAAAGTGACCCCATCTAAGAAACTACACCCCTCAAGGTATTCAAAACAGATTTTACAAACGTCGTTAACCTTTTAGGTGTTCCACAAGAGTTATTGGCAAATGGAGATGAAATTTCAGAATTTCAATTTTTTGGCAAATTTTCCATTATAATCAATTTTTCCCAGTAACAAAGCAAGGGTTAACAGCCAAACAAAACTCAATATTTATGGCCCTGATTCTGTAGTTTACAGAAACACCCCATATGTGGTCGTAAACTGCTGTACGGTCACACGGCAGGGCGCAGAAGGAAAGGAATGCCATATGGATTTTGGAACAAAGTTTTTGCTGGACTTGTTTTTTTGACACCATGTCCCATTTGAAGCCTCCCTGATGCACCCCTAGAGTAGAAACTCCAAAAAAGTGACCCCATTTTAGAAACTATGGGATAGGGTATCAGTATCACTCCTACGCTGACGACACACAAATCTACCTCTCTGGTCCAGACATCACCACCTTACTATCTGGAATCCCACAATCTTCTATATCATCCTTCTTCTCCTCTCACTTTCTAAAACTTAACATGGATAAAACAGAATTCATCCTCTTTCCCCCATCTTGCTCAACCCCCCCAACAGACCTATCTATCACGATCAATGGCTGCACACTCTCCCCGGTCAACCAAGTCCGCTGCCTTGGAGTGACCTTGGATTCTGCCCTCTCCTTCAGACCGCACATCTAAGCACTTTCCACCACCTGCCGCCTCCAACTCAAAAACATCTCCCGCATCCGTGCTTTCCTTAACTTTGAATCTGCGAAAATGCTTGTACATGCCCTCATCATCTCCCGCCTAGACTACTGCAACACTCTCCTCTGTGGCCTTCCATCTAGAACTCTCGCACCCCTCCAATCTATCCTCAACTCTGCTGCCCGACTAATCCACCTCTCACCCTATTACTTCTCTGCCTCTCCCCTCTGCCAATCCCTTCACTGGCTCCCCATTGCCCAGCGAATTCACTTCAAAGTACTAACAAATACATACAAGGCCATCCATAACCTGTCCCCTTCCTACATCTCTGAGCTACTTTCCCGATACACCCCCACACGCACTCTCCGATCCTCACAAGACCTCCTTCTCTCCTCCCCTCTTATCGCCTCTTCCCACAATCGACTCCAAGATTTCTCCCGTGCATCCCCCATACTCTGGAACTCGCTACCCCAACATATCAGACTCTCACCTACAGTGGAATCCTTCAAAAGAAACCTGAAAACCCACCTCTTCAGACAAGCCTACAACCAGTGACCCTGCTGCCTCCATACCGCCATGACCAACTTCACCCACACCTACTGTGTCCTTCTCCCATACCATGTAGATTGTAAGCCCTCACGGGCAGGGCCCTCTCTCCTTCTGTACCAGTTTATAACTCATCTTGTTTATGATTAGTGCAATTGTCTGTATTATGTATGTATACCTCTTCTCATATGTACAGCGCTATGGAATGAATGGCGCTTTAATACTAAATAATAATAATAATAGGGTGGCAGTATTGTTGGTACTAGTTTAGGGTACATATGATTTTTGGTTGCTCTATATTACACTTTTTGTATGGCAAGGTAACAAGAAATAGCTGTTTTGGCACCGTTTTTATTTTTTGTTATTTACAACAATCATCTGACAGGTTAGATCATGTGATATTTATATAGGGTAGGGTATGATTTTTGCGGGATGAGATGACGGTTTGATTGGCACTATTTTGGGGTGCGTGTGACTTTTTGATCGCTTGCTATTACACTTTTTGTGATGTAAAGTGACAAAAAATGGCTTTTTATACACCGTTTATATTTAAAAAGTTTTACGGTATTCACCTGAGGGGTTAGGTCATGTGATATTTTTATAGAGCAAGTTATTACGGACGCTGCGATACTTAACATGTATAAATTTTTTTATGTATGTAAGTTTTACACAATGATTTCATTTTTGAAGCAAAAAAAAACATTTTAGTGTTTCCATAGTCTGAGAGCCATAATTTTTTCTGTTTTTGGGCGATTACCTTGGGTCGGGTACGAATTTTGCGGGATGAGATGACTGGTTTTATTGGCACTATTTTGGGGTGCGTGTGACTTTTTGATCGCTTGCTATTACACTTTTTGTGATGTGAGGTGCCAAAAAATGGTCTTCTGAGGGGTTAGGTCATGTGATATTTTTATAGAGCCGGTCGATATGGACGCGGAGATACCTAATATGTATACTTTTTTTTATTTATGTAAGTTTTACACAATAACAGCTTTTTTAAAACAAAAAAAATGATGTTATAGTGTCTCCATATTCTGAGCCATAGTTTTTTTTTATTTTTTTGGCGATTGTCTCAGATAGGAGCTCATTTTTTGCGGGATGAAGTGACGGTTAGATTGGTACTATTTTGGTGGGCAAACACCTTTTTGATCGCTTGCTGTTGTACTTTTTGTGATGTAAGGTGACAAAAAAATTGTTTATTTAGCACAGTTTTTATTTTTTATTTTTACGGTGTTCATCTGAGGGGTTAGGTCATGTGATATGTTTATAGAGCCGCTCTATACGGACGCGGAGATACCTAATATGTATACTTTATTTTTTCCCTATTTTTTACCAATTATTTTTAACTTTATTTGGGGAAAATGACGATTTTGTTGATTTTCTACTTGATACTTTTAATTTTTTGGGGGGAAAACTTTATTTTTTTCCACTTTTTTTTTGTCCCACTTTGGGACTTGAACTTTTGAGGGTCTAATCCTTTACAATTAGAGTTGAGCGAACACCTGGATGTTCGGGTTCGAGAAGTTCGGCCGAACTTCCCGGAAATGTTCGGGTTCGGGATCCGAACCCGACCCGAACTTCGTCCCGAACCCGAACCCCATGGAAGTCAATGGGGACCCGAACTTTTCGGCACTAAAAAGGCTGTAAAACAGCCCAGGAAAGAGCTAGAGGGCTGCAAAAGGCAGCAACATGTAGGTAAATCCCCTGCAAACAAATGTGGATAGGGAAATTAATTAAAAAAATAAATAAAAAATTAACCAATATCAATTGGACAGAGGTCCCATAGCAGAGAATCGGGCTTCACGTCAGCAGAGAATCAGTCTCTTCATGCCATAGCAGAGAATCTGGCTTCATGTCAGCAGAGAATCAGTCTTCATGTCATAGCAGAGAATCAGGCTTCACGTCACCCACCAATGGAACAGGCCACTGTCACATATTTAGGCCCCGGCACCCAGACAGAGGAGAGAGGTCCCATAACAGAGATTCAGGCTTCATGTCAGCAGAGAATCAGTCTTCATGTCATAGCAGAGAATCAGGCTTCACGTCACCCACCACTGGAACAGGCCACTGTCACACATTTAGGCCCAGGCAGAGGAGAGAGGTCCCGTAACAGAGATTCAGGCTTCATGTCAGCAGAGAATCAGTCTTCATGTCATAGCAGAGAATCAGGCTTCACGTCACCCACCACTGGAACAGGCCACTGTCACATATTTAGGCCCAGGCACCCAGGCAGAGGAGAGAGGTCCCATAACAGAGATTCAGGCTTCATGTCAGCACAGAATCAGTCTTCATGTCATAGCAGAGAATCAGGCTTCACGTCACCCACCACAGGAACAGGCCACTGTCACATATTTAAGCCCCGGCACCCAGACAGAGGAGAGAGGTCCCGTAACAGAGATTCAGGCTTCATGTCAGCACAGAATCAGTCTTCATGTCATAGCAGAGAATCAGGCTTCACGTCACCCACCACAGGAACAGGCCACTGTCACATATTTAGGCCCCGGCACCCAGACAGAGGAGAGAGGTCCCGTAACAGAGATTCAGGCTTCATGTCAGCAGAGAATCAGTCTTCATGTCATAGCAGAGAATCAGGCTTCACGTCACCCACCACTGGAACAGGCCACTGTCACACATTTAGGCCCAGGCAGAGGAGAGAGGTCCCGTAACAGAGATTCAGTCTTCATGTCATAGCAGAGAATCAGGCTTCACGTCACCCACCACTGGAACAGGCCACTGTCACATATTTAGGCCCAGGCACCCAGGCAGAGGAGAGAGGTCCCATAACCGAGATTTAGGCTTCATGTCAGCACAGAATCAGTCTTCATGTCATAGCAGAGAATCAGGCTTCACGTCACCCACCACAGGAACAGGCCACTGTCACATATTTAGGCCCCGGCACCCAGACAGAGGAGAGAGGTCCCGTAACAGAGATTCAGGCTTCATGTCAGCACAGAATCAGTCTTCATGTCATAGCAGAGAATCAGGCTTCACGTCACCCACCACAGGAACAGGCCACTGTCACATATTTAGGCCCCGGCACCCAGACAGAGGAGAGAGGTCCCGTAACAGAGATTCAGGCTTCATGTCAGCAGAGAATCAGTCTTCATGTCATAGCAGAGAATCAGGCTTCACGTCACCCACCACTGGAACAGGCCACTGTCACACATTTAGGCCCAGGCAGAGGAGAGAGGTCCCGTAACAGAGATTTAGTCTTCATGTCATAGCAGAGAATCAGGCTTCACGTCACCCACCACTGGAACAGGCCACTGTCACATATTTAGGCCCAGGCACCCAGGCAGAGGAGAGAGGTCCCATAACAGAGATTCAGGCTTCATGTCAGCACAGAATCAGTCTTCATGTCATAGCAGAGAATCAGGCTTCACGTCACCCACCACAGGAACAGGCCACTGTCACATATTTAGGCCCCGGCACCCAGACAGAGGAGAGAGGTCCCGTAACAGAGATTCAGGCTTCATGTCAGCACAGAATCAGTCTTCATGTCATAGCAGAGAATCAGGCTTCACGTCACCCACCACAGGAACAGGCCACTGTCACACATTTAGGCCCCGGCACCCAGACATAGGAGAGAGGTCCCGTAGCAGAGATTCAGGCTTCATGTCAGCACAGAATCAGTCTTCATGTCATAGCAGAGAATCAGGCTTCACGTCACCCACCACTGGAACAGGCCACTGTCACACATTTAGGCCCAGGCACCCAGGCAGAGGAGAGAGGTCCCGTAACAGAGATTCAGGCTTCATGTCAGCAGAGAATCAGTCTTCATGTCATAGCAGAGAATCAGGCTTCACGTCACCCACCACTGGAACAGGCCACTGTCACATATTTAGGCCCAGGCACCCAGGCAGAGGAGAGAGGTCCCATAACAGAGATTCAGGCTTCATGTCAGCACAGAATCAGTCTTCATGTCATAGCAGAGAATCAGGCTTCACGTCACCCACCACAGGAACAGGCCACTGTCACATATTTAGGCCCCGGCACCCAGACAGAGGAGAGAGGTCCCGTAACAGAGATTCAGGCTTCATGTCAGCACAGAATCAGTCTTCATGTCATAGCAGAGAATCAGGCTTCACGTCACCCACCACAGGAACAGGCCACTGTCACATATTTAGGCCCCGGCACCCAGACATAGGAGAGAGGTCCCGTAGCAGAGATTCAGGCTTCATGTCAGCACAGAATCAGTCTTCATGTCATAGCAGAGAATCAGGCTTCACGTCACCCACCACTGGAACAGGCCACTGTCACACATTTAGGCCCAGGCACCCAGGCAGAGGAGAGAGGTCCCGTAACAGAGATTCAGGCTTCATGTCAGCAGAGAATCAGTCTTCATGTCATAGCAGAGAATCAGGCTTCACGTCACCCACCACTGGAACAGGCCACTGTCACATATTTAGGCCCAGGCACCCAGGCAGAGGAGAGAGGTCCCATAACAGAGATTCAGGCTTCATGTCAGCACAGAATCAGTCTTCATGTCATAGCAGAGAATCAGGCTTCACGTCACCCACCACAGGAACAGGCCACTGTCACATATTTAGGCCCCGGCACCCAGACAGAGGAGAGAGGTCCCGTAACAGAGATTTAGGTATCATGTCAGCACAGAATCAGTCTTCATGTCATAGCAGAGAATCAGGCTTCACGTCACCCACCACAGGAACAGGCCACTGTCACATATTTAGGCCCCGGCACCCAGACAGAGGAGAGAGGTCCCGTAACAGAGATTCAGGCTTCATGTCAGCACAGAATCAGTCTTCATGTCATAGCAGAGAATCAGGCTTCACGTCACCCACCACTGGAACAGGCCACTGTCACACATTTAGGTCCAGGCACCCAGGCAGAGGAGAGAGGTCCCGTAACAGAGATTCAGGCTTCATGTCAGCAGAGAATCAGTCTTCATGTCATAGCAGAGAATCAGGCTTCACGTCACCCACCACTGGAACAGGCCACTGTCACATATTTAGGCCCAGGCACCCAGGCAGAGGAGAGAGGTCCCATAACAGAGATTCAGGCTTCATGTCAGCACAGAATCAGTCTTCATGTCATAGCAGAGAATCAGGCTTCACGTCACCCACCACAGGAACAGGCCACTGTCACATATTTAGGCCCCGGCACCCAGACAGAGGAGAGAGGTCCCGTAACAGAGATTCAGGCTTCATGTCAGCACAGAATCAGTCTTCATGTCATAGCAGAGAATCAGGCTTCACGTCACCCACCACAGGAACAGGCCACTGTCACATATTTAGGCCCCGGCACCCAGACAGAGGAGAGAGGTCCCGTAACAGAGATTCAGGCTTCATGTCAGCACAGAATCAGTCTTCATGTCATAGCAGAGAATCAGGCTTCACGTCACCCACCACTGGAACAGGCCACTGTCACACATTTAGGCCCAGGCACCCAGGCAGAGGAGAGAGGTCCCGTAACAGAGATTCAGGCTTCATGTCAGCACAGAATCAGTCTTCATGTCATAGCAGAGAATCAGGCTTCACGTCACCCACTACAGGAACAGGCCACTGTCACATATTTAGGCCCCGGCACCCAGACAGAGGAGAGAGGTCCCGTAACAGAGATTCAGGCTTCATGTCAGCACAGAATCAGTCTTCATGTCATAGCAGAGAATCAGGCTTCACGTCACCCACCACTGGAACAGGCCACTGTCACACATTTAGGCCCAGGCACCCAGGCAGAGGAGAGAGGTCCCGTAACAGAGAATCAGTCTTCATGTCATAGCAGAGAATCAGGCTTCACGTCACCAACCACTGGAACAGGCCACTGTCACATATTTAGGCCCAGGCACCCAGGCAGAGGAGAGAGGTCCCGTAACAGAGATTCAGGCTTCATGTCAGCAGAGAATCAGTCTTCATGTCATAGCAGAGAATCAGGCTTCACGTCACCCACCACTGGAACAGGCCACTGTCACATATTTAGGCCCCGGCACCCAGACAGAGGAGAGAGGTCCCGTAACAGAGATTCAGGCTTCATGTCAGCAGAGAATCAGTCTTCATGTCATAGCAGAGAATCAGGCTTCACATCACCCACCACTGGAACAGGCCACTGTCACACATTTAGGCCCCGGCACCCAGACAGAGGAGAGGTTCATTCAACTTTGGGTTGCCCCGCAATATAATGGTAAAATAAAAATAGGATTGAATGAGGAAGTGCCCTGGAGTACAATAATATATTGTTAAGGGGAGGTAGTTAATGTCTAATCTGCACAAGGGATGGACAGGTCCTGTGGGATCCATGCCTGGTTCATTTTTATGAACATCAGCTTGTCCACATTGGCTGTAGACAGGCGGCTGCGTTTGTCTGTAATGACGCCCCCTGCCGTGCTGAATACACGTTCAGACAAAACGCTGGCCGCCGGGCAGGCCAGCACCTCCAAGGCATAAAAGGCTAGCTCTGGCCACGTGGACAATTTGGAGACCCAGAAGTTGAATGGGGCCGAACCATCAGTCAGTACGTGGAGGGGTGTGCACAGGTATTGTTCCACCATGTTAGTGAATTGTTGCCTCCTGCTAACACGTTCCGTATCAGGTGGTGGTGCAGTTAGCTGTGGCGTGGTGACAAAACTTTTCCACATCTCTGCCATGCTAACTGCCCTCAGAGTAGCTGGCCGTGACACAGCTGCGTTGGGGACCTCTTGCTCCTCCTCTGCCTTCGCCTTGGGCTTCCACTTGTTCCCCTGTGACATTTGGGAATGCTCTCAGTAGCGCGTCTACCAACGTGCGCTTGTACTCGCGCATCTTCCTATCACGCTCCAGTGTAGGAAGTAAGGTGGGCACATTGTCTTTGTACCGGGGATCCAGCAGGGTGGCAACCCAGTAGTCCGCACACGTTAAAATGTGGGCAACTCTGCTGTCGTTGCGCAGGCACTGCAGCATGTAGTCGCTCATGTGTGCCAGGCTGCCCAGAGGTAAAGACAAGCTGTCCTCTGTGGGAGGCGTATCGTCATCGTCCTGTGTTTCCCCCCAGCCACGCACCAGTGATGGGCCCGAGCTGCTTTGGGTGCCACCCCGCTGTGAACATGCTTCATCCTCATCCTCCTCCACCTCCTCCTCATCCTCGTCCTCCAGTAGTGGGCCCTGTCTGGCCACATTTGTACCTGGCCTCTGGTGTTGCAAAAAACCTCCCTCTGAGTCACTTCGAAGAGACTGGCCTGAAAGTGCTAAAAATGACCCCTCTTCCTCCTCTTCCTCCTGGGCCACCTCCTCTTCCATCATCGCCCTAAGTGTTTTCTCAAGGAGATATAGAAGTGGTATTGTAACGCTGATAACGGCGTCATCGCCACTGGCCATGTTGGTGGAGTACTCGAAACAGCGCAACAGGGCACACAGGTCTCGCATGGAGGCCCAGTCATTGGTGGTGAAGTGGTGCTGTTCCGCAGTGCGACTGACCCGTGCGTGCAGCAGCTGAAACTCCACTATGGCCTGCTGCTGCTCGCACAGTCTGTCCAGCATGTGCAAGGTGGAGTTCCACCTGGTGGCCACATCGCATATGAGGCGGTGAGCGGGAAGGCCGAAGTTATGCTGTAGCGCAGACAGGCGTGCAGCAGCAGGGTGTGAACGCCGGAAGCGCGAACAGACGGCCCGCACTTTATGCAGCAGCTCTGACATGTCGGGGTAGTTGCGAATGAACTTCTGCACCACCAAATTCAGCACATGCGCCAGGCAAGGGATGTGCGTCAAACCGGCTAGTCCCAGAGCTGCAACGAGATTTCGCCCATTATCGCACACCACCAGGCCATTATCGCACACCACACTCGTCGGTCTGTTGTTCTATACCCCGCCACAACTCCTGTGCGGTGTGGGGCCTGTCCCCCAAACATATGAGTTTCAGAACGGCCTGCTGACGTTTACCCCGGGCTGTGCTGAAGTTGGTGGTGAAGGTGTGTGGCTGACTGGATGAGCAGGTGGAAGAAGAGGAGGAGGAAGCGGAGTAGGAGGAGGAGGAGACAGGAGGCAAAGAGTGTTGCCCTGCGATCCTTGGCGGCGGAAGGACGTGCGCCAAACAGCTCTCCGCCTGGGGCCCAGCCGCCACTACATTTACCCAGTGTGCAGTTAGGGAGATATAGCGTCTCTGGCCGTGCTTACTGGTCCACGTATCTGTGGTTAGGTGGACCTTGCCACAGATGGCGTTGCGCAGTGCACACTTGATTTTATCGGACACTTGGTTGTGCAGGGAAGGCACGGCTCTCTTGGAGAAGTAGTGGCGGCTGGGAACAACATACTGTGGGACAGCAAGCGACATGAGCTGTTTGAAGCTGTCTGTGTCCACCAGCCTAAATGACAGCATTTTATAGGCCAGTAGTTTAGAAATGCTGGCATTCAGGGCCAGGGATCGAGGGTGGCTAGGTGGGAATTTATGCTTTCTCTCAAATGTTTGTGAGATGGAGAGCTGAACGCTGCCGTGTGACATGGTTGAGATGCTTGGTGACGCAGGTGGTGGTGTTGGTGGTACATCCCATGTTTGCTGGGCGGCAGGTGCAGCAGAAGAGGCCGAGGCGGCAGCAGCAGAAGAGGTAGCAGGGGGAGCCTGAGTGACTTCTTTGTTTTTAAGGTGTTTACTCCACTGCAGTTCATGCTTTGCATGCAGGTGCCTGGTCATGCAGGTTGTGCTAAGGTTCAGAACGTTAATGCCTCGCTTCAGGCTCTGATGGCACAGCATGCAAACCACTCGGGTCTTGTCGTCAGCACATTGTTTAAAGAAGTGCCATGCCAGGGAACTCCTTGAAGCTGCCTTTGGGGTGCTCGGTCCCAGATGGCGGCGGTCAGTAGCAGGCGGAGTCTCTTGGCGGCGGGTGTTCTGATTTTGCCCACTGCTCCCTCTTTTGCTACGCTGTTGGCTCGGTCTCACCACTGCCTCTTCCTCCGAACTGTGAAAGTCAGTGGCACGACCTTCATTCCATGTGGGGTCTAGGACCTCATCGTCCCCTGCATCGTCTTCCACCCAGTCTTGATCCCTGACCTTCTGTTCAGTCTGCACACTGCAGAAAGACGCAGCAGTTGGCACCTGTGTTTCGTCATCATCAGAGACGTGCTGAGGTGGTATTCCCATGTCCTCATCATCAGGAAACATAAGTGGTTGTGCGTTAGTGCATTCTATCTCTTCCACCCCTGGGGAAGGGCTAGGTGGATGCCCTTGGGAAACCCTGGCAGCAGAGTCTTCAAACAGCATAAGAGACTGCTGCATAACGTGAGGCTCAGACAGTTTCCCTGATATGCATGGGGGTGATGTGACAGACTGATGGGCTTGGTTTTCATGCGCCATCTGTGCGCTTTCTGCAGAAGACTGGGTGGGAGATAATGTGAACGTGCTGGATGCACTGTCGGCCACCCAATTGACTAATGCCTGTACCTGCTCAGGCCTTACCATCCTTAGAACGGCATTGGGCCCCACCAAATATCGCTGTAAATTCTGCTGGCTACTGGGACCTGAGGTAGTTGGTTCACTAGGACGTGTGGCTGTGGCAGAACGGCCACGTCCTCTCCCAGCACCAGAGGGTCCACTAACACCACCACGACCATGTCCGCGTCCCTTATTAGATGTTTTCCTCATTGTTCCCGTTCACCACAATTTTGAAAGTGGCAAATTTGGGAATAGTTTTTCAACCCAGATCAAAAACTGTGCTTTTACGGTCACTACAAATAATTTGACCAGCTAAAACAGTACAGATTTGGTTGAATAGAAATGTGAGGCCTATTTTTTTTGCGCTGTGTGACAGGTATACGTTTAATCACAGAATTAGACTTGTATCTGCACGGTAGCGTGTGTGTTAAGTTTTTCTGAATGACACTATCAGCACCTTGAATCTGAGATATCCTTTTTGGGATAGATTTAAAGTAGGCCTGATATAGCAGAAACTACTTATTTTGAGAATGGCAAATTTGGGAATAGTTTTTCAACCCAGAACAAAAACTGTGCTTTTACGGTCACTACAAATAATTTGACCAGCTAAAACAGTACAGATTTGGTTGAATAGAAATGTGAGGCCTATTTTTTTCGCGCTGTGTGACAGATATACCTTTAATCACAGAATTAGACTTGTATCTGCACGGTAGCGTGTGTGTTAAGTTTTTCTGAATGACACTATCAGCACCTTGAATCTAAGATATCCTTTTTGGGATAGATTTAAAGTAGGCCTGATATAGCAGAAACTACTTATTTTGAGAATGGCAAATTTGGGAATAGTTTTTCAACCCAGAACAAAAACTGTGCTTTTACGGTCACTACAAATAACTTGACCAGCTAAAACAGTACTGATTTGGAGGAATATAAATGTCAGGTCTATTTTTTAGGCGCTGGGTGACAGGCTCAACTTGCCCCTGATGTAGTATATGGCCAAAAAATAACCACACTGTTGATGGTTAAATGCACTTGGGTGACACAGGCTCAGCCTGCACCTGATGTAGTATATGGCCAAAAATTAACCACACTGTTGATGGTTAAATGCACTTGGGTGACACAGGCTCAGCCTGCACCTGATGTAGTATATGGCCAAAAATTAACCACACTGTTGATGGTTAAATGCACTTGGGTGACACAGGCTCAGCCTGCACCTGATGTAGTATATGGCCAAAAAATAACCACACTGTTGATGGTTAAATGCACTTCGGTGACACAGGCTCAGCCTGCAGCTGATGTAGGATATAGCAAAAAATAACCACACTATTGATGGTTAAAAGCACTTGGTGGTAGCTTGTGCTGGCGCACCACAAGCCACAAAATGGCCGCCGATCACCCCAGAAAAAAGTGATATAAAAACGCTCTGGGCAGCCTAAAAAAAGTGAGCAATTTTATATTAGCACTTCAATGATCCACAGCTGGAGATCGATCACAGAATGAAGTCTTTTGGAGGAGTTAATCTGCCTAATCTTGCCCTAACGTCGCAGCAGCAACCTCTCCCTATGCTTGAATCAGCAGAGTGACGTGCAGCGCTACGTGACCCAAGCTTATATAGAGGCTGGGTCACATGCTGCACTGGCCAATCACAGCCATGCCAATAGTAGGCAAGGCTGTGATGGCCTCTTGGGGCAAGTAGTATGACGCTTGTTGATTGGCTGCTTTGCAGCCTTTCAAAAAGCGCCAAGAAAGCGCCGAACACCGAACCCGAACCCAGACTTTTACGAAAATGTTCGGGTTCGGGTCCGTGTCACGGACACCCCAAAATTCGGTACGAACCCGAACTATACAGTTCGGGTTCGTTCATCCCTATTTACAATGCATTCCAATACTTCTGTATTGTAATGCATTGGCTGTATGAGTAATACTGTGTGTATTACTCATACAGCTTCCGGCCTGTGAGATCCAGGGGGCTGGATCTCACAGGCTCGTCAACGGAAGGCAGCGCGATGCCTTCCTTAGGCATCGCGCTGCCTTCCATGCCATTGGGTCCCCCCTACAGCCGCATGGGGACCTGATGGCACGGCCGATCGCCGCCGCAAACCGCAGGTAAAGACGCAAATGGCAGGTCTGAATTGACCTGCGGTTTGCGGCGATCACTGACACGGGGGGGTCACGGGACCCCCCGGCGTTGTGACAGGATTCCCGCTGAATGATTTCAGCGGACATCCTATTCCTATTAACCCCCTCCGCGCCGCAATTTAGTTTTAAAATTATGACGTACCGGTACGTCATGGGTCCTTAAGGACTCGGGAAACATGTACGTCATAAGTCCTTAAGGGGTTAAACTGAAAATTGAAGACCTAGAGAACAGGTCTCACAGAGGCAACCTGAGGGTAAGAGGTTTCCCAGAGAATTTTACGGATCTATCTGCCACCCTGCTTACCTTGTTTGCGGCCTTCCGTCCACAAGCTGAATCAGGCCTGATCCATATGGACAGAGTGCATAGGGCCTTGGGGAAGCCGCGTGCTACTGAGCTTCCACGAGATGTCATACTTAAGTTTCACTACCCAGAGGTGATAGACCAAATTCTGGCTGCACCACCTGACCACCTGGGCTGGTCTCCCCTCCTCAGTTCATTTGTATGCTGACCTGGCACCATCTATTCTCCGTAGACACAGGGAGATGAGACCAGTGACTCAACCTCTACAAAAGCGCAGGTACACCATAGATGGGGGTTTCCTTTCGCCCTCACCTTCCAGCTGAATTCTCATACCCACATGGTGTATTCTCCGTCAGAACATTGTGAATGCCTACAACTTGCCGGGATTCCGATGGAGCAGATACCTACCTTACCACCTAGATCACAACCACTGGCCAGGGTCTGGAACTAGGTACCCGCTGCCGCATCCTCCGTGTCCCGTTCCCCAGTCCCATGATGTGTGTTCACCAAGGGCCATGTGCCGACTTTATGCAGTAGTGGCAGTACTGTTCTACTCAGGACTCCCGTTGCAAGTGTTCTTTTTTATTTTTATTATTGTTTTTTTTTTTAACCTGTGGATCCATCCTCCACTACTCATAGGGATTTGTCGTGATGGACTTTCATGTTGCCCCATTTCTTAGGGCTCTTTGGGGTGGGGTCAATCGTGAGTAAGTCCTTCGTCCCCTCTTCATTTGGCCCATGTTTTATATATCACCAGGCTTGGCATCATCTCTTTATCTGTTTATGTGTGCTTAGGAGCACTATGTTTATTCTTTCCTCTTTTGTTGTTTTCATAGGGATTTTTTCTAGGGATTAGCTTATTGGGTATGTGTAAGATCTTAACACATAATGTAAGGGGATTTAACTCCCTGCACAAGCACAAAATTGCATTCTCTACTTACCTGAAACAAGTGCCCAACGCCACCTGTCTCCAGAAGTCTCACTTCACCCCCATTTCTCATCCGAAATACCTCCACCCGCAGTACACTAGATTTTTCTCTTTTACATAATGTTCTAAAAGTCAGGGTGTCGTCACTATGATTACCGGCAAGTAATTAATATCTTTTGCACAATATTCCAGTGTGGCAGCACTCTACAGTATGACCATTAGTGGCAGAATGTATGGGCCCAGCATTGTGTAAGGTATATAATGAAGGGAGCACATGATGGCATGGTTCCGGTCATTGTATATGTAAGTGTGTAATAATAAAGTTATTGTTTTCTTACCTGGCAACAGAATTTGATTGGAGAAGTCATTGGTGAATGATGTCTGGGGAAAGTTTCAGGTGCCCTTCAGGGATGGTGATTGGCTCTTCTCTTCAACGGCTTTACAGGTACCTATAAGAGAAGGAGATAACGGTTAGTGCACATTCATGGTGCAGAATAACAAACTGCTCGGACCTGCGCTAACCCTAACTATGGAGGACCTTCTAAAACAACTCATCCTAAAAGCTGAAGCTAAAGGGGGAGTCTCCTGGTAAAAACAAAATGCTTAGCTGAAGAACTTACCTCTCCGGATGAAGCCCCTGGATCCTCTCTTCAGGTCTGCTGAGCAGCCCCATGCGCAAGCTTAGTTTATCGATGCTACAGACGTCACTGGCGCTCGCATGCGCAGTGACAGTCCGGGGGAGATTGTACCTGCAACGCGGAGTCACCAGGAATCCAGGACCTATTCACCTCCTCCGCCAGACAAAAAGAAGAAAACAGAAAAGAAGAGAAGGAAATGGTCGGTCCATAACTTCAGTCCGCTTCACTCGAGCTGCCGGCAGTTGGACCTAACATCAGGGGTGAGAATAACGGTCAAAAAAGTAATAGTGGCTCGCAGATGCTGCGCACATTTTCTATTCAAATACCACAATTTACTCAGGATAAATTATATTTATTTAAAGAATTAAATTTTTTTATGTCAAATACAAATAAAGAGGATTCTCAATCCTTGACTGAGGTTTGGGTTGACAAGACATCTGTCGACTTCCGGTTCCGGCACTGGGATGTAAGGTGGTGTAGTGAGGAGCTACGCTTCAAACTCTCCCCAGAATAGCACATAACTGCATGTAAAGCTGTCAGCCGACACTCGCAAGCAGTGGCCACACGTCTCCTACCTGCCCCAGACATTCCTCCATGGAGAGATATCTGCTCCGGAGCAGTGGTAAGCCGACGCACATGCAAGAGTGGCCAGACGGAGGGGAAGGTTACATGGTGCTGGAAGAGCGTGAACACCAAGAAAATCGCGAACATCACGAAAATCCCGAGCATCGAGAACATCTCGAGCGCCGCGAAAATCGTGAGCACCAAGAAGATAGCGAACTTGGAGAGAATCGCGGGCATAGAGAAAATCGTGAACAGCGAGAAACTCGCGATTGCCATGAGAATCGGGCGCATCAAGAAAATCGCAAACTTAGAGAAAATCGTGAACATCACAAAAATAGTGCACATCAAGAAGATCGCGACCATCGAGAAAAACGCAAACAATGCGAAAAGCGTGCAAGTCAAGAAAAGCGTGAACTTAGAGAAAATCGCGAGTATCGCAAAAATCAACGCGAAAATTGGGAAAATAACGCGAATCTGTATCAGAAAGAAGCCCACACTCCAGACCTGTTTGTGGAAGAGCAGGGACTGATATCTACTGGCAATCTGGGCACCATGCTGGACTATAAAAAGTTAGCAATTGAAGTAGCTAAACATCTGGCCCCAGACATCAAAGACTCACTCATTACGGTGGTGTCAGCCTCACTTCAGGAGATACGTGCTGAAGTTGAATCTCATTCTTCTAGACTGGAAGAAATGGAGCAAAGAATTGTAGATCTGGAAGAAGAAGCCACATGGACATACAATAAATTGGGAGCGGTTTCGCGGGAAAACATTATACTGCGTGATCGCATGGAAGACCTGGAAAATAGGTCGCGCAGGAACAACTTGCGAATCTTAGGGGTTCCTGAATCCATTAAACCTTCACAACTGCAGGACTTTTGTGAAGCAGAGATTCCAGCAGCCCTAGGTCTGACGGGCCTTAAGAGAGTGGAAAGAGCTCACCATGTGGGACCTGCCCAATCTGTACTTACAAAGCAAACAAGTACGCCATCAGCTCAGGAGAATAGACCCCGATAAGTTATAGTCAAGTTCCTTGCCTTTCACCATAAAGAAGAAATCCTGAGAGCATTTCGTTCCAGAAAATCTCCCCTGGTAATACATGGGGAAAAGCTGCTGATTTTTGCAGACTACTCCGCAGAGGTGGCAAAACGAAGGAGAGAATACAGCATGTACGGCATACATATTAGGACATCGTCAGACATCATCCACAACTCCATCACCGTCAGGCAAAACTCCCTCCTACCTCAGACTTTAGACAAAACCCCGTCCTCCCTCATCCAAAACTCCATCAGACCTTAGACAAAACTCCGTCCTCCCTCATCCAAAACTCCGTCCTCCCTCATCCAAAACTCTGTCCTCTCTCAGACATCAGCCAAAACTCCATCAGACCTCAGACATCAGCCAAAACTCCGTCCTCCCTCATCCAAAACTCCGTCCTCCCTCATCCAAAACTCCATCAGACATCAGCCAAAACTCTTTCAGACATCAGCCAAAACTCTGTCCTCCCTCAGACATCAGCCAAAACTCTGTCCTCCCTCAGACATCAGCCAAAACTCTGTCCTCCCTCATCCAAAACTCCGTCAGACATCAGCCAAAACTGTGTCAGACGTCAGCCAAAACTCCGTCAGACATCAGCAAAAACTCTGTCAGACATCAGCCAAAACTCCGTCAGACATTAGCCAAAACTCCGTCCTCCCTCAGACATCAGCCAAAACTCCGTCCTCCCTCATCCAAAACTTCGTCCTCCCTCAGACATCAGCCAAAACTCTGTCCTCCCTCAGACATCAGCCAAAACTCCGTCCTTCCTCAGACATCAGCCAAAACTCCGTCCTCCCTAACTCAAAATATGCCCTACTACACACACTCTTCACCCGACGGAGCTGCTAGCTGCTGGAGAGGCAAAGGACCTGTGATGATGTCATGACCATGTTACTAGTCACGTGTGTGGGAGGGGTCAGATGTGCACAGCAGCTGGTAGAGGATACACAACTGTAGCCATCAAATAGAGCTCTGTACTAGAGATGTGTGTGTAACCTGCATGTAGCAGTGCTGTGTACTGTGTAGCAGTGCTGTATGTGTAACCTGCATGTAGCAGAGCGGTGTACTGTGTAGCAGGCTGTATGTGTAACCTGCATGTAGCAGAGCTGTGTACTGTGTAGCAGAGCTGTATGTGTAACCTGCATGTAGCAGAGCTGTGTACTGTGTAGCAGAGCTGTATGTGTAACCTGCATGTAGCAGAGCTGTATGTGTAACCTGCATGTAGCAGTGCTGTGTACTGTGTAGCAGAGCTGTATGTGTAACCTGCATGTAGCAGAGCTGTATGTGTAACCTGCATGTAGCAGAGCTGTGTACTGTGTAGCAGAGCTGTATGTATAACCTGCATATAGCAGAGATGTATATGTAACCTGCATGTAGCAGTGCTGTGTACTGTGTAGCAGAGCTGTGTACTGTGTAGCAGAGCTGTATGTGTAACCTGCATGTAGCAGTGCTGTGTACTGTGTAGCAGAGCTGTATGTGTAACCTGCATGTAGCAGTGCTGTGTACTGTGTAGCAGAGCTGTATGTGTAACCTGCATGTAGCAGAGCTGTATGTGTAACCTGCATGTAGCAGAGCTGTGTACTGTGTAGCAGCACTGTATGTGTAACCTGCATGTAGCAGAGCTGTATGTGTAACCTGCATGTAGCAGAGCTGTGTACTGTGTAGCAGAGCTGTATTTGTAACCTGCATGTAGCAGAGCTGTATGTGTAACCTGCATGTAGCAGAGCTGTGTACTGTGTAGCAGAGCTGTATGTGTAACCTGCATGTAGCAGAGCTGTATGTGTAACCTTCATGTAGCAGAGCTGTGTACTGTGTAGCAGAGCTGTATGTGTAACCTGCATGTAGCAGAGCTGTGTACTGTGTAGCAGAGCTGTATGTATAACCTGCATATAGCAGAGATGTATATGTAACCTGCATGTAGCAGTGCTGTGTACTGTGTAGCAGAGCTGTATGTGTAACCTGCATGTAGCAGTGCTGTGTACTGTGTAGCAGAGCTGTATGTGTAACCTGCATGTAGCAGTGCTGTGTACTGTGTAGCAGAGCTGTATGTGTAACCTGCATGTAGCAGAGCTGTATGTGTAACCTGCATGTAGCAGAGCTGTGTACTGTGTAGCAGCACTGTATGTGTAACCTGCATGTAGCAGAGCTGTATGTGTAACCTGCATGTAGCAGAGCTGTGTACTGTGTAGCAGAGCTGTATTTGTAACCTGCATGTAGCAGAGCTGTATGTGTAACCTGCATGTAGCAGAGCTGTGTACTGTGTAGCAGAGCTGTATGTGTAACCTGCATGTAGCAGAGCTGTATGTGTAACCTTCATGTAGCAGAGCTGTGTACTGTGTAGCAGAGCTGTATGTGTAACCTGCATGTAGCAGAGCTGTGTACTGTGTAGCAGAGCTGTGTGCTGTGTAGCAGAGCTGTATGTGTAACCTGCATGTAGCAGAGCTGTGTACTGTGTAGCAGAGCTGTATGTGTAACCTGCATGTAGCAGTGCTGTGTACTGTGTAGCAGAGCTGTATGTGTAACCTGCATGTAGCAGAGCTGTATGTGTAACCTGCATGTAGCAGAGCTGTGTACTGTGTAGCAGAGCTGTATGTGTTACCTGCATGTAGCCTTGCTGTGTACTGTGTAGCAGATCTGTATGTGTACCCTGCAGGTAGCAGAGCTGTGTACTGTGTAGCAGAACTGTATGTGTAACCTGCATGTAGCAGAGCTGTGTACTGTGTAGCAGAGCTGTATGTGTAACCTGCAGGTACTAGTGCTGTGTACTGTGTAGCAGAGATGTGTACTGTGTTACAGAGATGTGTGTGTAACCTGCATGTAGCAGAGCTGTGTACTGTGTTACAGAGATGTGTGTGTAACCTGGGAACTATAAAAAAGTGTCAAAAAAAACATTAAAATTCAGATCACCCCCCTTTTCCCAAAATGAAAATAAAAGAACTAAAAAAATACACATCTGTCACGACCGCTACCCCAGCAGCAGTCGTGTCGCACCAGACGGAGGGGAAGGGGGACCCTTATCTACGGATGGGAATAGTATGGCCACCCCTGACTAACCCTAAGCTGGCACCTGTCTGCTCTGATACCCTAGATGGGGTGTGAACCTGTGCGGCGAGCAGGATGCCTAAACCCTCAGTCACCCTAATCAAGCCTAGAGTGGGGAAAGGCCGATGGGAGCACTAGTCACCATCACTTATGTCTAGGAGAACAGCAGGGGAAGACAGCAACAAACAAACTATATCAAAGATAGACTTATCCAGTCACGAGCAGAGAAGGCGATCCCAATCACGACAGTCCACGCCGGACAAGAGCTCCACAGCAACACCATCAAACGATCTCCTTCAAAGGTCAGAATAGAACTGGAAGTAAGGACTCACCTGAGAAGGATGCCTACAAACTCCCAGTCAGGACAAAAAGGTTCACAAGGCAAAACCCAGGTGACATACCCTGAACCACGGAGCAAACTCACAAGCTATCGCGAGTAGCAAGTCGCTGCGACCTTCTCCTCCCAGACCTGTCTAGATCAGTCACAGTCGTGACAGTACCCCCCTTTCTACGAGGGGCCCCTGGACCCTCAAGACCAGGCCTCTCCGGATGGGAGCTATGAAAAGCCCGAATGAGACTGTCCGCTTTTATCTCTGATGCTGGAACCCACATTCTCTCTTCGGAACCATAACCTTTCCAGTGCACCAGGTACTGAAGAGAGCGGCGAACATATCGTGAATTAACAATCTTTTCTACCTGAAACTCAAGACTGCCATCAACAACCACCGGTGGAGGCGGTAGTGGCAATGGTTCAGGAGGTTCTACATATCTCTTAAGCAGAGATCTGTGGAAGACATTATGGATCCTTAGAGTCTGAGGTAGCTCCAGACGAAAAGCCACCGGGTTAATGATCTTAATTACCCTATAAGGACCAATAAATCTTGGACCTAATTTCCACGAGGGAACCTTCAACTTGATATTTCTGGTAGACAACCACACCAAGTCATTCACCCCAAGGTCCGGACCTTCAGAGCGCTTCCTATCAGCCGCACGTTTGTATCTACCACCAATTCTCTTCAAACTTTCTTGCACACTCTGCCACACTGAAGAAAGTGAAGACGCAAATCGTTCCTCCTCGGGAATCCCAGACGGCCCCCCCTCACTAAACGTACAAAACTGAGGATGGAAACCATACGCACCAAAAAATGGTGACTTATCGGTGGATTCTTCACGACGATTATTAATGGCAAACTCGGCTAACGGTAAATAAGATGACCATTCCTCCTGATTTTCGGAAACAAAGCATCTCAAATATGTCTCTAGGTTTTGATTGGTACGTTCAGTCTGACCGTTGGACTGTGGATGGAAAGATTAAGAAAACGACAGATGAACCCCTAAACGAGAACAAAAAGCTTTCCAAAATTTAGAAACGAATTGGGTACCACGATCCGAAACAATATCGGAAGGGACCCCGTGAAGCTTCACGATGTGGTCAATAAAAAACTGAGCCAGTGTGTTAGCATTAGGCAATGCGGCAAGAGCAATAAAGTGCACCATTTTACTGAATCTGTCAACAACTACAAGAATAACAGTCTTCCCCGCTGATACTGGTAGATCCGTAATGAAATCCATTGACAGGTGCGTCCAAGGCCTGTTGGGGATGGCCAGAGGTAAAAGACGCCCTGCCGGACGAGTATGATCTACCTTAGAACGAGCACAGGTAGCACATGCAGACACAAAATTCAACACCTCCTGGCGCCATTTAGGCCACCAGAACCGACGAGACACTAACTCAGAGGTTGCCCTACTACCTGGGTGTCCTGCCAGTGTGGAGTTATGGTGTTCTTTTAGTATCTCCAGTCGTAAATTTTCTGGCACAAACAGTTTACCCGAGGGGCAGGAGGCCGGGGCGTCCCCCTGAGCTTCCAACACCCTCCCCTCCAAACCTGAGTGTAATGCAGAGACCACCACCCCCTTTTGCAAAATGGGCTCTGGTACCTCAACATCACCCCCTCCAGGAAAACTTCGAGACAATGCATCCGCCTTAGTATTTTTTGCCCCCGGGCGATAGGTTATTACAAAATTAAACCTAGTAAAAAATAACGACCACCGAGCCTGTCTAGGGGTGAGACGTTTAGCAGACTCCAGATATAATAAGTTTTTGTGATCAGTAATCACCGTGACGGGATGAACCGCCCCCTCCAAAAAATGACGCCACTCCTCAAAAGCCAACTTAATAGCCAAAAGTTCCCTGTTGCCAATATCATAGTTCCTTTCTGCAGTAGACAATTTCTTCGAAAAGAAAGCACACGGACGCCATTCACCAGGGGACGGGCCCTGAGATAGTACCGCTCCCACCCCCACCTCTGATGCGTCAACCTCTACAATAAAAGGAAGCGAGACATCTGGCTGTACGAGAATAGGGGCCGAGGTGAATCTCTCCTTCAGAGATGCAAAGGCAGTTTTGGCTGCATGTGACCATTTGGAAAAATCGGATCCCTTTCGGGTCATGTCCGTCAGTGGTTTGACCACCAAGGAATAGTTTTTTATAAACTTTCTATAAAAATTGGCAAACCCCAGGAAGCGTTGCAATGACTTCAGGTTCTCAGGCAGATCCCAGTCTATAATCGCCCGGACTTTCTCTGGATCCATGCGGAAACCTGAATCTGACAACACATACCCCAGAAATGGCAGTTCTTTTACGGCGAACACACATTTTTCTAACTTAGCAAACAATTTGTTGGCCCTTAATATCTGCAGCACTTGTCTCACATGGATCTTATGTGTATCCAGATCCGGGGAATAGACCAGGATGTCATCAAGATATATCACAACAAATCTCCCGATAAGGTGACTAAAAATATCGTTGACAAAATGTTGGAATACCGCAGGCGCATTAGTAAGACCAAATGGCATGACCAGATTTTCATAATGCCCTTCCGGAGTTTCCATTTCTGCTAACTTCTGGCAAAAAAATTAAAAATTAAAAATCTCCCACGGACTCACTATGCCTCTCAGTGAATACCTTGGGGTGTCTACTTTCCGAAATGGGGTAATTTGTGGGGTGTGTTTACTGTTCTGGCATTTTGGGCGTGGCTAAATTGTGAGCAACCCTGTAAAGCCTAAAGGTACTCGTTGGACTTTTGGCCCCTTTGCGCACCTAGGCTGCAAAAGAGTGTCACACATGTGGTATTGCCGTACTCAGGAGAAGTTGGGCAATGTGTTTTGGGTTGTCATTTTACATATACCCATGCTGGGTGAGATAAATATCTTGGTCAAATGCCAACTTTGTATAAAAAAATGGAAAAGTTGTCTTTTGCCAAGATATTTCTCTCACCCAGCATGAGTATATGTAAAATGGCACCCCAAAAAACATTGCCCAACTTCTCCTGAGTACGGCAATACCATATGTGTGACACTTTTTTGCAGCCTAGGTGGGCAAAGGGGCCCATATTCCAAAGAGCACCTTTCGGATTTCACCGGCCATTTTTTACAGATTTTGATTTCAAACAACTTACCACACATTTGGGCCCCTAGAATGCCAGGGCAGTATAACTACCCCACAAGTGACCCCATTTTGGAAAGAAATAATAAAAAAGAATCATCATTTTCCGCTAACTTGTGACAAAAAATAAAAAATTCTAGGAACTCGCCATGCCCCTCACGGAATACCTTGGGGTGTCTTCTTTCCAAAATGGGGTCACTTGTGGGGTAGTTATACTGCCCTGGCATTCTAGGGGCCCAAATGTGTGGTAAGAAGTTTGAAATCAAAATGTGTAAAAAATGGCCGGTGAAATCCGAAAGGTGCTCTTTGGAATGTGGGCCCCTTTGCCCACCTAGGCTGCAAAAAAGTGTCACACATCTGGTATCTCCGTACTCAGGAGAAGTTGGGCAATGTGTTTTGTGGTGTCATTTTACATATACCCATGCTGGGTGAGAGAAATATCTTGGCAAAAGACAACTTTTCCCATTTTTTTATACAAAGTTGGCATTTGACCAAGATATTTATCTCACCCAGCATGGGTATATGTAAAATGACACCCCAAAACACATTGCCCAACTTCTACTGAGTACGGAGATACCACATGTGTGACACTTTTTTGCAGCCTAGGTGGGCAAAGGGGCCCATATTCCAAAGAGCACCTTTCGGATTTCACCGGCCATTTTTTACAGATTTTGATTTCAAACTCCTTACCACACATTTGGGCCCCTAGAATGCCAGGGCAGTATAACTACCCCACAAGTGACCCCATTTTGGAAAGAAGACACCCTAAGGTATTCGCTGATGGGCATAGTGAGTTCATAGAAGTTTTTATTTTTTGTCACAAGTTAGTGGAATATGAGACTTTGTAAGGAAAAAAAAAAAAATCATCATTTTCCACTAACTTGTGACAAAAAATAAAAAGTTCTATGAACTCACTATGCCCATCAGCGAATACCTTAGGGTGTCTACTTTCCGAAATGGGGTCATTTGTGGGGTGTTTGTACTGTCTGGCCATTGTAGAACCTCAGGAAACATGACAGGTGCTCAGAAAGTCAGAGCTGCTTCAAAAAGCGGAAATTCACATTTTTGTACCATAGTTTGTAAACGCTATAACTTTTACCCAAACCATTTTTTTTTTACCCAAACAATTTTTTTTTATCAAAGACATGTAGAACAATAAATTTAGAGAAAAATGTATATATGGATGTCGTTTTTTTTGCAAAATTTTACAACTGAAAGTGAAAAATGTCATTTTTTTAAAAAAAAATTGTTAAATTTCGATTAATAACAAAAAAAGTAAAAATGTCAGCAGCAATTAAATACCACCAAATGAAAGCTCTATTAGTGAGAAGAAAAGGAGGTAAAATTCATTTGGGTGGTAAGTTGCATGACCGAGCAATAAACGGTGAAAGTAGGGTAGGTCAGAAGTGTAAAAAGTGGCCTGGTCATTAAGGGTGTTTAAGCTATAGGGGCTGAGGTGGTTAAAAAAAGTCTCATATTCCACTAACTTGTGACAAAAAATAAAATCTTACATGAACTTACCATACCCCTCACGGAATCCAAATGCGTAAAAATGCCCTGTGAAATCCTAAAGGTACTCATTGGAATTTGGGCCCCTTTGCGCATCTTCGCTTCAAAAAAGTGTCACTCATGTGGTATCGCTGTACTCAGAAGATATATAATTGTGAAACCTGATGAAGGGGAGATCCTGATCCCCAAAACGCGTTGTTTCTATTAAAGCAAGAAGAATTCATCCATTAAGACCGTCTCTACTAGTGATTTCGCGCCGACGCAGAATTTTTTTTCCTTCACTCAGAAGAAGTAGGGCAATGTGTTTTGGGGTGTATTTTTACATATACCCATGCTGGGTGAGAGAAATATCTCTGTAAATTGACAACTTTGTATAAAAAAATTGAAACAGTTGTCATTTACAGAGATATTTCTCACACACAGGATGGGTATGTGTGAAAAGACACCCCAAAACACATTGCCCTACTTCTCCTGAGTACGGTGATACCACATGTGTGACACTTTTTTGCAGCCTAGGTGCGCAAAGGGGCCCAAATTCCATTGAGTACCTTTTTAGGAGGGCATTTTTAGACATTTGGATTCCAGACTTCTTCTCACACTTTAGGGCCCCTAAAATGCCAGGGCAGTATAAATACCCCACAAGTGACCCCATTTTAGAAAGAAGACACCCCAAGGTATTCCGTGAGGGGTATGGTGAGTTCATGTAAGATTTTATTTTTTGTCACAAGTTAGTGGAATATGAGACTTTGTAAGAAAGAAAAAAAAAAAAGAAAAAATTTTTTTTCCGCTAACTTGTGCCAAAAAAAAAAACTTCTATGAACTCGCCATGCCCCTCACGGAATACCTTGGAGTGTCTTCCTTCCAAAATGGGGTCACTTGTGGGGTATTTATACTGCCCTGGCATTTTAGGGGCCCTAAAGCGTGAGAAGCAGTTTGGAATCCAAATGCGTAAAAATGCCCTGTGAAATCCTAAAGGTACTCATTGGAATTTGGGCCCCTTTGCGCACCTAGGCTGCAAAAAAGTGTCACACATGTGGTATCGCCGTACTCAGAAGAAGTAGGGCAATGTTTTTTGGGGTGTAATTTTTACATATACCCATACTGTGTGTGAGAAATATCTCTGTAAATGACAACTTTTTTTTATTTTTATACAAAGTTGTCAATTTACAGAGATATTTCTCTCACCCAGCATGGGTATATGTAAAAATACACCCCAAAACACATTGCCCTACTTCTTCTGAGTACGGCGATACCACATGTGTGACACTTTTTTGCAGCCTAGGTGCGTAAAGGGGCCCCGCCCTAAATGCCAGAACAGTAAACACACCCCACAAATGACCCCATTTTGGAAAGTAGACACCCCAAGGTATTCACTGAGGGGCATAGTGAGTCCGTGGGAGATTTTTTTTTTTTTGCCAAAAGTTAGCAGAAATGGAAACTTTATTTATTTATTTTTTTCCTCAGAAAGTGTCATTTTCCGCTAACTTGTTAAAAAAATTTTTATCATACATGAATTCACAATGCCCCTCCGCGAATACTTTGGGGTGTCTTCTTTCTAAAATTGGGTCATTTGGGGGGTATTTATGCTATCCTTGCATTCTAGCACCTCAAGAAACATGACAGGTGCTCAGAAAGTCAGAGCTGCTTCAAAATGCGGAAATTCACATTTTTATACCATAGTTTGTAAATGCTATAACTTTTGCGCAAACCAATAAATATACACTTATTGGATTTTTTTTTTTTTATCAAAGACATGTAGCACAATAAATTCTGTCACAAACTTGTATAGAAATGTAATTATATTTGAACAATTTTACCAGAAAAATTTAAAAATACACTTTTTTTGAGAGAATTGCGGTCTATTTTGATTAAAAACTCTCAAACGAAAAATGTCAGCAGCAATCAAATACCACCAAAAGAAAGCTGTATTTGTGAGAAGAAAAGGAGGTAAAATTCATTTGGGTGCCAAGTTGCATGACCGAGCAATAAACCGTTAAAGTTGTGAAGTGCCGATTTGTAAAAAAGGGCCTGGTCACTAGGGGGGTATAAACCTCTGGTCCTTAAGTGGTTAACAAAATAATGAAAAACAATATTAAAAAAATATATAACATCATGGGTATTGCTGTGCACCATCGCCCGTCCTCACGAAGGTATGACAGGGGGAAAGACCTTCTGCTCTCATGCTCCACTGCAATGACCGGGGGGAAGGGGGGTCAGGAGCACCAGCTCCATTTGCAAAAACTTCAGTCTGGAGTCTCTGATGAGCAGCTTTCTTCAGCTGCCTACTGAAGAAACACCCGGCAGCAGGATATGCAGCAGTACCTCAACAAGCAGGTGGTGGTATACTTGGACTCCACCCCGTCACCCCTAATCCAAGATCCCTTGGACTACTGGGCAAGTAAACTTGAACTGTGGCTGCAACTGGCCAAGTAGGCCATGGGCATGCTTTCCTGCCCGGCCAGTAGTGTGGCATCAGAGCGGGTGTTCCGTTGCGGCGGGAGGGGAGGGGGGGTTAGGGTGATGTAGTTACCCCTAAGAGAATTTTCCTTTCCTCCCAAAATGTTGAGAGACCAACCTTTATAAAAGATAAATCAGGCATGGATCAACCAGGATTTCCAGACACCGTTGCCTGATACAACAGAACAGATCATGATGGGCAAAGGTTCCAGATAAATAAGACAAAGTCCAGTTAAATCAATATTTAATATTTATTAAGGAATTCAGAATATGTATATGGATGTTAAAGGCTGCAATGTTAATTTGTTAAATAAAATACTTAACAGATTAACTTGAGTTAATAATAAATAAACATGTCCACTCAAATCATGAGCGACTTCACCCAATGAATCTAACATCGCGACAATAAAGGGGGGGGGGGGGGGGGCGGGAGCAGTTTGTTATCCTGAGCCGTGAATGCGCACTAACCGTTATCTCCTTCTCTTATAGTTACCTATAAAGCTGTTGAAGAGAAGAGCCAATCACCATCCTTGAAGGGCACCTGCAACTTTCCCCAGACATCATTCGTCGATGACTTCTCCAATCAAATTCTGTTGCCAGGTAAGAAAGCAATAACTTTATTATTACACACTTACATAAACAATGAACGGAACCATGCCATCATGTGCTCCCTTCATTATATACCGTACACAATGTCGGGCCTATACATGATGGGCAAAGGTTCCAGATAAATAAGACAAAGTCCAGTTAAATCAGTAATTAATATTTATTAAGGAATTAATGATAAGTATATGGATGTTAAAGGCCGTGATATTAACCCCTTAAGGACTCGGCCCTATTTCACCTTACGGACTTGGCCATTTTTTGCAAATCTGACCATTGTCACTTTAAGTGCTGATAACTTTAAAACGCTTTGACTTATCCAGGCCATTCTGAGATAGTTTTTTTCGTCACATATTGTACTTCATGACACTGGTAAAATGAAGTAACAAAATATCATTCTTATTTATAAAAAGATACCAAATTTACCAAAAATGTGTAAAAAAATTCAAATTTCCAAGTTTCAATTTCTCTACTTCTATAATACATAGTAATACCTCCAAAAATAGTTATTACTTTACATTCCCCATATGTCTACTTCATGTTGGGATCATTTTGGGAATGATATTTTATTTTTTGGGGATGTTACAAGGCTTAGAAGTTTAGAAGCAAATCTTGAAATGTTTCAGAAATTTTCAAAAACCCAATTTTTAGGGACCAGTTTAGGTCTGAAGTCACTTTGCGAGGCTTACATAATAGAAACCACCCAAAAATGACCCCATTCTATAAACTACACCCCTCAAGGCATTCAAAACTGATTTTACAAACTTTGTTAACCCTTTAGGTGTTCCACAAGAATTAATGGAAAATAGAGATACAATTTCAAAATTTCAGTTTTTTGGCAGATTTTCCATTTTAATAATTTTTTTCCAGTTACAAAGCAAGGGTTAACAGCCAAACCAAACTCAATATTTATGGCCCTGATTCTGTAGTTTACAGAAACCCCCCATATGTGGTCGTAAACTACTGTTCGGGCACACGGCAGGGCGCAGAAGGAAAGGAATGCCATATGGTTTTTGGAAGGCAGATTTTGCTGGACTGTTTTTTTTGACACCATGTCCCATTTGAAGCCCCCCTGATGAACCCCTGTCGCTGGCCAGAGAGGAATTCCATTTTGTTGGGATTAAGAAAAAACATAGATTTGCCAGGTTATGGCATAAATGGCTAAATAAAAACTGAGGGCAAATGGGGAGGGAGAGAGAGGGGAGTATTATGTTTTTTTTTTTCTAAATGGTCTGACGCCGCTAAAATTGCATTTTCCTCTCTAAAAGAGAGGTTTACCTCGGCACCTGTACTAATCCAACCTGATGTCTCCCAGCCTTTTATTGTTGAAGTAGATGCGTCAGAGGTGGGAGTGGGGACTGTGCTGTCTCAGGGTCCGTTTTTTTTTCTTTTTTTCGAGCAACTGATATGTCAGGGGTGGGGGTGGGGGAATTACATGTAATGTAAGAATAAGATGACTGTTGAATAACCATGTAAAATTTGGAAAAACGTAATAAAGATTTATAAAAATAAATAAATAATTGTTTTATGCTACAATTAAGCAGTTCTGGTGATAAAAACGCATCTTATGAGTAAAAACCGCATGAAAACCGCATGTGCATTTTTATGTTTTTCAGACAGTATTTGTTCATTTATCTTGTTTTTAGATATGCAAGTTGAAGATTATGGTTATTTGGTTGATATTTCACATAATATTGAACATTTTAAGATAATCCACTCCTGATTTTACTTGGAACCTGAATCCTGGTTTTCCAAAAGCCTTTCAAGAGGTATAAAAGCCCCAGCAGGTCACCACTGAGGAAGGGGTACAGTGGAAACCCCCAAACGCATTTGGTAAGGACCTGCTATATTTACGGATGAGAAACTGTATATTTGCCTTTATCCACCGTCTTCTTTGAAGAATTGCAGATTGAAAGATATCCCTCTGGAATCCCAGTGACTCCCTGGTGTTGCCAGACACTGGCTGTACTATATACACATTTTCCTGTGAACATCTGAACATATTATTCATCACAAACTTGGTCAATTGAGGACCATATGAACGGGCCCGTTCACAAAGAACACTTACAGCAATAGAAGCCGTCCGGAAAGGTAAATGGCGTATTAGGCAGCGCGGTACAGTGGGACGCCACAAATATACCACAAATCCTTCTGCCATATCGCCTTATTTTGTGACTGTTTTACAGTTTATTATATGATCGCTTTACGTTTTACTAATCTGTCCTGGAACAGTGTGGGTATTTTCCTGCAGGTGGATGAACACACCTGTCGATTAATTAATGGCAAACTGAACTTGAGGTGTATACACACTCACCATTAAAACCTGAGGTGGATACATACCAAACCTTGCTGATTCTACCACTTCATGTATTTTAACCCCTTCATGTGAGAGGATCAACTGATACTATAGTGCAATATATCGCCACATTTATTTGGATCCATTTAATGCAGAGTTTATTTTAGGACGTATATGTCCGTATTTGTTATATATGTCAGTTTTATATTGCTTTTTATCGTGTATGCCATGGGCAGAGAAGTGGCAGATGAGGTTTAACACTGACAAATGTACAGATGTAGTATCACTTGCGCTCATAATTTTCGCTACTTACGAATCGCGAGTTCTACTTCACTCTGAACTGTAACTGCTTAACACAACAAGGCCAATAGATGGCAGTGTTAACCTAAAGTACGTAATGACATTACACTACACTACACCTGCTAAACCACCTACAGTAGCTTGTATTGTGCAATGTTAAATCAATGGCTGGCTTCATATAAAATCAATGGCTGGCTTCATATAAAACGCAAATGTCACTTTGATTAAAATAAATATACCATCCGAGCATCACTAAAACCTAAAAAAGTATAAAAATGAAACAGAATAACCATATAAACAAAGTACTACACCCGCTTTCTGTGCAATACAATCGCGTCTTATATGGGACTGAACTATTAGGTGGCAATAACCAGATTTAGTGATACTTGTATGGTATATGTATTTAATTAAAGTGACGTGTGTTTTATATGAAGCCGGCCATTGATTTAACAATGCGCTCTGATTAGTCTCTGCAGACTAACCAATTGGAGAGCTTTAGTGGCCCCGTTCATATAATGATACCCAGTAATTTAGTGGCCACCATAATGCCCCCATTGCCTCCTGATGCCCCCTGCAGCCTGATCCTCTCTGCAGTCTATGATGGCATCTTAGGAATGGAGCCGCTGCCATCAGCACTCTGCAAACCAAATAAAGTACAATAATGCCAAAATAATAGAAAGTATTATGGTGCAAATGCTACGCTAATAAATTTGAGATGCTTGGCAAATCATTTTGTACAAAATTATTTGGGCCCGTCTGCCAAATGTCAAGGCAATCTCAGTAAGACAGGACCCTAACACTAAATACCACATTAACTGGTGCCATACTGGCCTCCATTTTGTTCAAGGTATGCAGGTTCCAAATGCATGCCGAGCCCACATTATATTATGCCTCTTATGGTGCCAAAATGGCCTCCAAATACATCTGTCCAGGTCTGTGTCTATATCTGACTGGTGCACTCCAAACCGAGTATGATATTAATAAGCGCTACACATAGTGTAAAAAATAACAAAGAATACAATTTTATACAGTATACCTAAATATAAAAGACAACTGTGCAGCAATGATTGTCATATGTGAACCAGACACAGACCTGGACAGATGTAGCAGTGCTGAATTTGTCATTGAACTCTCTGAGGGCTGCGTGCTTTGGTAACTCTCAAAGGCTTTCAGATGGAGTAATATCTATCGATGTGTAATACAGTATCTCCTTGCTTAACAGCCAACCTGGCTCTGCTACATAAACCTGGGCAAAAAAACAACTGCAAAATGTACATTAGTGCTTGTAGGTGATGTGTGAGTGCGCACCCCACTTGTGGCTTGTACATCCTCCACCGCAGTATCTTAATGCAGGACTGTATATGTGAACCCGAGAACATCATAAGCTTCTAAAGGAAAAGCAATTAAAAAAAAGACAACAACGTAATCAATAATATACTGAACTGAGTTTGTCATCTGGCCCAGTGTGAACTGGGGATGTTACAGGGGAGCGCAGGTACAGTATCACAATGCTCAGATGATGTGCCCCCCCAAATACATGTATACAGCGATCTACCATATCATCTGATATATAAGACATACACATTAATACACACACATATACTGTACACACATGTATACATAAGACATACACATTAATACACACACATATACTGTACATATATGTATACATAAGACATGCACATTAATACACACACATATACTGGACACATGTATACATAAGACATACACATTAATACACATATACTGTACACACATATATATATATACATAAAACATACACATTAATACACACACATATACTGGACACACATGTATACATAAGACATACACATTAATACACACACATATACTGGACACTATGAATTAACACATGTGGAATTATATACATAACAAACAAGTGTGAAACAACTGAAAATATGTCATATTCTAGGTTCTTCAAAGTAGCCATCTTTTGCTTTGATTACTGCTTTGCACACTCTTGGCATTCTCTTGATGAGCTTCAAGAGATAGTCCCCTGAAATGGTTTTCACTTCACAGGTGTGCCCTGTCAGGTTTAATAAGTGGGATTTCTTGCCTTATAAATGGGGTTGGGACCATCAGTTGCGTTGAGGAGAAGTCAGGTGGATACACAGCTGATAGTCCTACTGAATAGACTGTTAGAATTTGTATTATGGCAAGAAAAAAGCAGCTAAGTAAAGAAAAACGAGTGGCCATCATTACTTTAAGAAATGAAGGTCAGTCAGTCAGCCGAAAAATTGGGAAAACTTTGAAAGTAAGGGCTATTTGACCATGAAGGAGAGTGATGGGGTGCTGCGCCAGATGACCTGGCCTCCACAGTCACCGGACCTGAACCCAATTGATATGGTTTGGGGTGAGCTGGATCGCAGAGTGAAGGCAAAAGGGCCAACAAGTGCTAAGCATCTCTGGGAACTCCTTCAAGACTGTTGGAAGACCATTTCAGGTGACTATCTCTTGAAGCTCATCAAGAGAATGCCAAGAGTGTGCAAAGCAGTAATCAAAGCAAAAGGTGGCTACTTTGAAGAACCTAGAATATGACATATTTTCAGTTGTTTCACACTTGTTTGTTATGTATATAATTCCACATGTGTTAATTCATAGTTTTAATGCCTTCATAGTCATGAAAATAAAGAAAACTCTTTGAATGAGAAGGTGTGTCCAAACTTTTGCTCTGTACTGTATATACAGGGAGTGCAGAATTATTAGGCAAGTTGTATTTTTCGGGATTAATTTTATTATTGAACAACAACCATGTTCTCAATGAACCCAAAAAACTCATTAATATCAAAGCTGAATATTTTTGGAAGTAGTTTTTAGTTTGTTTTTAGTTTTAGCTATTTTAGAGGGATATCTGTGTGTGCAGGTGACTATTACTGTGCATAATTATTAGGCAACTTAACAAAAAACAAATATATACCCATTTCAATTATTTATTTTTACCAGTGAAACCAATATAACATCTCAACATTCACAAATATACATTTCTGACATTCAAAAACAAAACAAAAACAAATCAGTGACCAATATAGCCACCTTTCTTTGCAAGGACACTTAAAAGCCTGCCATCCATGGATTCTGTCAGTGTTTTGATCTGTTCACCCTCAACATTGCGTGCAGCAGCAACCACAGCCTCCCAGACACTGTTCAGAGAGGTGTACTGTTTTCCCTCCTTGTAAATCTCACATTTGATGATGGACCACAGGTTCTCAATGGGGTTCAGATCAGGTGAACAAGGAGGCCATGTCATTAGATTTTCTTCTTTTATACCCTTTCTTGCCAGCCACGCTGTGGAGTACTTGGACGCGTGTGATGGAGCATTGTCCTGCATGAAAATCATGTTTTTCTTGAAGGATGCAGACTTCTTCCTGTACCACTGCTTGAAGAAGGTGTCTTCCAGAAACTGGCAGTAGGACTGGGAGTTGAGCTTGACTCCATCCTCAACCCGAAAAGGCCCCACAAGCTCATCTTTGATGATACCAGCCCAAACCAGTACTCCACCTCCACCTTGCTGGCGTCTGAGACGGACTGGAGCTCTCTACCCTTTACCAATCCAGCCACGGGCCCATCCATCTGGCCCATCAAGACTCACTCTCATTTCATCAGTCCATAAAACCTTAGAAAAATCAGTCTTGAGATATTTCTTGGCCCAGTCTTGACGTTTCAGCTTGTGTGTCTTGTTCAGTGGTGGTCGTCTTTCAGCCTTTCTTACCTTAGCCATGTCTCTGAGTATTGCACACCTTGTGCTTTTGGGCACTCCAGTGATGTTGCAGCTCTGAAATATGGCGAAACTGGTGGCAAGTGGCATCTTGGCAGCTGCACGCTTGACTTTTCTCAGTTCATGGGCAGTTATTTTGCGCCTTGGTTTTTCCACACGCTTCTTGCGACCCTGTTGACTATTTTGAATGAAACGCTTGATTGTTCGATGATCACGCTTCAGAAGCTTTGCAATTTTAAGAGTGCTGCATCCCTCTGCAAGATATCTCACTATTTTTGACTTTTCTGAGCCTGTCAAGTCCTTCTTTTGACCCATTTTGCCAAAGGAAAGGAAGTTGCCTAATAATTATGCACACCTAATATAGGGTGTTGATGTCATTAGACCACACCCCTTCTCATTACAGAGATGCACATCACCTAATATGCTTAATTGGTAGTAGGCTTTCGAGCCTATACAGCTTGGAGTAAGACAACATGCATAAAGAGGATGATGTGGTCAAAATACTCATTTGCCTAATAATTCTGCACGCAGTGTAGATCCAGAAAATGGACGGCACTCCAGTTAGATGAAAAAAAGTGTTTCCATTATTCACCCATACGGTGCAACGTTTCGGCTCCAAAAATGAGCCTTTTTCAAGCAGAGATACAATGCAAGTGAAGACAAATTTATATGTGAGTCAATCAGTGTACAAGTCATGTGACCACACCCTGCCCAGTGGGTGTGTTACAAATGTGACAATAACAAAATAGCAAATCAAAATAAATAATAACAATAAAAATGCAGTATAAAACCAGTGATAAGGCAAAGGACATGGTTATACATAAAAATATATATAGAAGTGGGGCACTCTCTATAAGTAAAGGGATCTTTTATTAAACATAATACACAATTAAATTGACAATAAGTATCACAGTAAAAATCAACAATATTATAAAAATCGGCAGAGGATAAATGGTAATGAAGGATTCAGCAATAGGCTAAAATCTAAGACAATAAAACAATAAAATCAACATAGGTATAGATATAGATCCCTAATATACGAATATTAAAAACAATATATTCGAATATTCGAAAAAAAAGATAATCATAAGAATATTCTACACTGATGAGGAGTCAATGCGTTTTTCCAATGCGAATTAATAGTGTAGATAATCGCTTGTTGCCGAATATAACAGTTGACTTGTGGCCAGTTCTTTACTACACAAATGATTTTGCAATGCGAAATATTGATGATATAAATGGTCGCTTGTTGCTAAATATAATAGTCGACTTGTAGCCAGTCCTTTAACACATATGGATAGTAATAGCCAAAGTTCCAGGTATATGCAGCCTTAGATAGTTTATGCAAACAGGGTTAACAATGTTTCAGCTGCTTATGCGCACAGCGGCATCCCGCTGTATTTGTGTATAAGGTGATCGCTAAAGTAGGATATGCACAATCTTACCAGAAGGTCTTTGTACTGGACAATAAGCCCTCGACTCGGCATGCTTTCTTTTCAGATTCCGGTCTCAAGGGCTGTTTGTTCAAACTCGAATTTGGCGCCAATGGGGTTGTTAGCTGCACGTGGTCTTAATACCTTTCGTGTAGTAGTAGTCTCTTCCTTTGGCGATTCGTTGTTCTTATAATAATGTCCAGACCTCCTCAGTTTGGCGATATCCTTTTTCTTGGTGGGGGGATTAATACCAGACGCGTTTAGGGGATTTAAGACAATGACCCCTTCCTCAGTGGTTGACTATGCTCCACTTTTATAGTGGGTAAGAAGTGTCTGAAGAACTGGTCTGGAATATGAACTTTTTGGAAATTGGGATCTTCAAATGTTATTTCTAACTTAAAACGAATAATATCGTTAATATACGTTATATAAGCAGGGGGATGTCAACCACTGAGGAAGGGGTCATTGTCTTAAATCCCTGAAACGCGTCTGGTATTAATCCCCCCACCAAGAAAAAGGATATCGCCAAACTGAGGAGGTCTGGGCATTATTATAAGAACAACGAATCGCCAAAGGAAGAAACTACTACTACACAAAAGGTATTAAGACCACGTGCAGCTAACAACCCCATTGGCGCCAAATTCGAGTTTGAACAAACAGCCCTTGAGACCGGAATCTGAAAAGAAAGCACGCCGAGTCGAGGGCTTATTGTCCAGTACAAAGACCTTCTGGTAAGATTGTGCATATCCTACTTTAGCGATCGCCTTATACACAAATACAGCGGGACGCCGCTGTGCGCATAAGCAGCTGAAACATTGTTAACCCTGTTTGCATAAACTATCTAAGGCTGCATATACCTGGAACTTTGGCTATTACTATCCATATGTGTTAAAGGACTGGCTACAAGTCGACTATTATATTCAGCAACAAGCGACCATTTATATTATCAATATTTCGCATTGCAAAATCATTTGTGTAGTAAAGAACTGGCCACAAGTAGAGTTGAGCGAACACCTGGATGTTCGGGTTCGAGAAGTTCGGCCGAACCCCATTGAAGTCAATGGGGACCCAAACTTTTCGGCACTAAAAAGGCTGTAAAACAGCCCAGGAAAGGGCTAGAGGGCTGCAAAAGGCAGCAAAATGTAGTTAAATCCCCTGCAAACAAATGTGGATAGGGAAATGAATTAAAATAAAAATAAAATAAATAAAAATTAACCAATATCAATTGGAGGGAGGTCCCATAGCAGAGAATCTGGCTTCATGTCAGCAGAGAATCAGTCTTCATGTCATAGCAGAGAATCAGGCTTCACGTCACCCACCACTGTAACAGTCCATTGTCAGATATTTAGGCCCCGACACCCAGGTAGAGGAGAGAGGTCCCATAACAGAGAATCTGGCTTCATGTCAGCAGAGAATCAGTCTTCATGTCATAGCAGAGAATCAGGCTTCATGTCACCCACCACTGTAACAGTCCATTGTCAGATATTTAGGCCCCAGCACCCAGGCAGAGGAGAGAGGTCCCATAACATAGAATCTGGCTTCATGTCAGCAGAGAATCTGTCTTCATGTCATAGCAGAGGATCATGCTTCACGTCACCCACCACTGGAACAGTCCATTGTCAGATATTTAGGCCCCGGCACCCAGGCAGAGGAGAGAGGTCCCATAACATAGAATCTGGCTTTATGTCAGCAGAGAATCTGTCTTCATGTCATAGCAGAGAATCATGCTTCACGTCACCCACCACTGGAACAGTCCATTGTCAGATATTTAGGCCCAGGCAGAGGAGAGAGGTCCCATAGCAGAGAATCTGGCTTCATGTCAGCAGAGAATCAGTCTTCATGTCATAGCAGAGAATCAGGCTTCACGTCACCCAACACTGGAACAGTCCATTGTCAGATATTTAGGCCCCGGCACCCAGGCAGAAGAGAGAGGTCTAATAACAGAGATTCAGGCTTCATGTCAGCAGAGAATCAGTCTTCATGTCATAGCAGAGAATCATGCTGTCACGGCGCCGTCTAGGAGGCGGGCACGTCCAGAGCGCGCGCGCATCATCAGTGCGTGCAGCGTCACCCGCGCTCCTGATAATACTATGTGTGCATCTATCTGCATTCATGCTAATGGTTTTAGGGCTGAGCACCGAGCTGATCACTCGGTTCTCGGCTGTGTAGTCTGTGTGAAGTCATGTGACGCTGGCCACGTCACATGACCCCTCTAGCTCCCTATTTAAACAGGCAATCTGCTGGCCACAGATTGCCTGTTATTTAGGTTCCACCTGCGATCTTGTCTTTCCTGGCGCACTGACCCCCTTGCTGAACTCCTGACGATCCTCTGCTGACTCCTTTGGTACTTCACGACTCTCCTGGTATTTATGACCCCGGCTTCTCCTGACTATTCTCTGCTAGCTCCATTTGTACTTTGTAGATTTCCTGGTATTGACTCGGTCTGTTCACGTTCTGTTGTTTGTCTGTCTGTCATCTCTGCACTTATTCCAAGCTAGGGATTGCCGTCCAGTTGTCCCCTGTGATTAGGACTCGCTTGGAAAGTAGCCAGGGCCAGGGGTGAGGGTGGAGCGCAGTGGTCACTTCCCTCCCCCCTGTGTGTGTGTGTACGTGACCGTTACACATGCTTCACGTCACCCAACATTGGAACAGTCCATTGTCATATAATTTAGGCCCCGACACCCAGACAGAGGAGAGAGGTCCCATAACAGAGATTCAGGCTTCATGTCAGCGACTCAGCAGAGAATCAGTCTTCATGTCATAGCAGAGAATCAGGCTTCATGTCACCCACCACAGGAACAGGCCACTGTCAGATATTTTTAGGCCCCGGCACCCAGACAGAGGAGAGGTTCATTCAACTTTGGGTTGCCCCGCAATATAATGGTAAAATGAAAATAAAAATAGGATTGAATGAGGAAGTGCCCTGGAGTACAATAATATATGGTTAAGGGGAGGTAGTTAATATCTAATCTGCACAAGGGATGGACAGGTCCTGTGGGATCCATGCCTGGTTCATTTTTATGAACGTCAGCTTGTCCACATTGGCTGTAGACAGGCGGCTGCGTTTGTCTGTAATGACGCCCCCTGCCGTGCTGAATACACGTTCAGACAAAACGCTGGCCGCCGGGCAGGCCAGCACCTCCAAGGCATAAAAGGCTAGCTCTGGCCACGTGGACAATTTGGAGACCCAGAAGTTGAATGGGGCCGAACCATCAGTCAGTACGTGGAGGGGTGTGCACACGTACTGTTCCACCATGTTAGTGAAATGTTGCCTCCTGCTACCACGTTCCGTATCAGGTGGTGGTGCAGTTAGCTGTGGCATGGTGACAAAACTTTTCCACATCTCTGCCATGCTAACCCTGCCCTCAGAGGAGCTGGCCGTGACACAGCTGCGTTGGCGACCTCTTGCTCCTCCTCTGCCTTCGCCTTGGGGTTCCACTTGTTCCCCTGTGACATTTGGGAATGCTCTCAGTAGCGCGTCTACCAACGTGCGCTTGTACTCGCGCATCTTCCTATCACGCTCCAGTGCAGGAAGTAAGGTGGGCACATTGTCTTTGTACTGTGGATCCAGCAGGGTGGCAACCCAGTAGTCCGCACACGTTAAAATGTGGGCAACTCTTCTGTCGTTGCGCAGGCACTGCAGCATGTAGTAGCTCATGTGTGCCAGGCTGCCCAGAGGTAAGGACAAGCTGTCCTCTGTGGGAGGCGTATCGTCATCGTCCTGCGTTTTTCCCCAGCCACGCACCAGTGATGGCCCCGACCTGCGTTGGGTGCCACCCCGCTGTGAACATGCTTCATCCTCATCCTCCTCCACCTCCTCCTCATCCTCGTCCTCCAGTAGTGGACCCTGTCTGGCCACATTTGTACCTGGCCTCTGCTGTTGCAAAAAACCTCCCTCTGAGTCACTTCGAAGAGACTGGCCTGAAAGTGCTAAAAATGACCCCTCTTCCTCCTCCTCCTCCTGGGCCACCTCCTCTTCCATCATCGCCCTAAGTGTTTTCTCAAGGAGACATAGAAGTGGTATTCTAACGCTGATAACGGCGTCATCGCCACTGGCCATGTTGGTGGAGTACTCGAAACAGCGCAACAGGGCACACAGGTCTCGCATGGAGGCCCAGTCATTAGTGGTGAAGTGGTGCTGTTCCGCAGTGCGACTGACCCGTGCGTCCTGCAGCTGAAACTCCACTATGGCCTGCTGCTGCTCGCACAGTCTGTCCAGCATGTGCAAGGTGGAGTTCCACCTGGTGGGCACGTCGCATATGAGGCGATGAGCGGGAAGGCCGAAGTTACGCTGTAGCGCAGACAGGCGAGCAGCGGCAGGATGTGAACGCCGGAAGCGCGAACAGACGGCCCGCACTTTATGCAGCAGCTCTGACATGTCGAGGTAGTTGTGAATGAACTTCTGCACCACCAAATTCAGCACATGCGCCAGGCAAGGGATGTGCGTCAAACCGGCTAGTCCCAGAGCTGCAACGAGATTTCGCCCATTATCGCACACCACCAGGCCGGGCTTGAGGCTCACCGGCAGCAACCACTCGTCGGTCTGTTGTTCTATACCCCGCCACAACTCCTGTGCGGTGTGGGGCCTGTCCCCCAAACATATGAGTTTCAGAACGGCCTGCTGACGTTTACCCTGGGCTGTGCTGAAGTTGGTGGTGAAGGTGTGTGGCTGACTGGATGAGCAGGTGGAAGAAGAGGAGGAAGCTGAGTAGGAGGAGGAGGAGACAGGAGGCAAAGAATGTTGCCCTGCGCCAAACAGCTCTCCGCCCGGGGCCCAGCCGCCACTACATTTACCCAGTGTGCAGTTAGGGAGATATAGCGTCCCTGGCCGTGCTTACCGGTCCACGTATCTGTGGTTAGGTGGACCTTGCCACAGATGGCGTTGCGCAGTGCACACTTGATTTTATCGGATACTTGGTTGTGCAGGGAAGGCACGGCTCTCTTGGAGAAGTAGTGCCGGCTGGGAACAACATACTGTGGCACAGCAAGCGACATGAGCTGTTTGAAGCTGTCTGTGTCCTCCAGCCTAAATTACAGCATTTCATAGGCCAGTAGTTTAGAAATGCTGGCATTCAGGGCCAGGGATCGAGGGTGGCTAGGTGGGAATTTACGCTTTCTCTCAAATATTTGTGAGATGGAGAGCTGAACGCTGCCGTGTGACATGGTTGAGATGCTTGGTGATGCAGGTGGTGGTGTTGGTGGTACATCCCATGTTTGCTGTGCAGCAGGTGCCAACGTTCCTCCAGAGGCGGAGGAAGAGGCCGAGGCGGCAGCAGCAGAAGAGGCCGAGGCGGCAGCAGCAGAAGAGGTAGCAGGGGGAGCCTGAGTGACTTCTTTGTTTTTAAGGTGTTTACTCCACTGCAGTTCATGCTTTGCATGCAGGTGCCTGGTCATGCAGGTTGTGCTAAGATTCAGAACGTTAATGCCTCGCTTCAGGCTCTGATGGCACAGCGTGCAAACCACTCGGGTCTTGTCGTCAGCACATTGGTTAAATGGACTTGGTGACAGCTTGCCCCTGATGTAGGATATAGCAAAAAAATAACCACACTATTGATGGTTAAATGGACTTGGTGGCAGCTTGCCCCTAATGTAGGATATAGCCAAAAAATAACCACACTATTGATGGTTAAATGGACTTGGTGACAGCTTGCCCCTGATGTAGGATATAGCAAAAAAATAACCACACTATTGATGGTTAAATGGACTTGGTGGCAGCTTGCCCCTGATGTAGGATATAGCCAAAAAATAACCACACTATTGATAGTTAAATTGTCATGCCCCACTCTGACGATGTGCGGAGGTCAGCCAGGATTGCAGCACGAGTCTAGCATTTGTTTTGATGCTGTGCTGGATCCGCCTCGCATCAGGTGCACTGGGTGGAGTCATTAGTTTAAATGGTCTCCAGCTAAAGTGCTCTGAGCGGATTATACTGTTCATTAGTGTCTGGGAAGTATGGAAGGAAGGTTGGCTGCTTGTTCCTGCTCTCAGCAGATAAGTGTCTTTTCTTGTTTGGTTGTTTATGTCATCTTACCCATCCAGGTTCTGTGCGAGCTGGCTGCTCCTTTCTCCCCACTTCACCATCTCAGGGAGTTCAGGGTTCTGTTAGTTTAGGCTGGTGGACACAGCAAATCTACCATCAAGGTTTGTCTGTGGGCTGAGCATTGCAGGGAAAGAGGTCAGGGATAAATGAGGAGGTGACCCTTCCCCTGTCTCTCGTCCAGAGCCTGGTTGGTGTGTTGTCTGTTTAACTGTGCACGTCCGCCGTGACATTATAATCCGCCATACTGTGACTGCCATTGCTGAGCGTTTATGTGATGGCGTCAATTGATGCACTGGTTGACCGCATGCAGGGTTTGTCCCTGGAGATTGCGGATCTACGTAGTACGGTCACACAGTGTCAGAGGGTGTTGGCTTCAGGTACAGGTCAAATTGTTAGGGAGCCTAAAGTCGCTCTTCCGGAGAAATTTGCAGGGGGTACTGATGATTTTTTCCGTTTCAAGGAATCATGTAAGTTGTACTTTCGATTGTGCCCATTTTCATCAGGTAATGAGGATCAGAGGGTGGGTATCGTCATGTCTTTGCTGAAAGGGGACGCGCAATCCTGGGCTTTTTCCCTGCCGCCCGGTTCTCTGGCTCTCCGGTCGGTGGAGGAATTTTTTAAAGCCCTGGGATTGATTTACGATGACCCAGATCGAGTTTCGATGGCAGAGTCAAAATTATGTAACTTACTACAGGGTAAACATACTGCTGAGGTTTACTGCACAGAGTTTAGGAGGTGGGCTACTGAGTCAGGGTGGAACGACCCCGCGTTACGTAGCCAGTTTTGTCAGGGGTTATCTGAAAGGTTGAAGGATGCTCTGGCTTTTCATGAATACCCAGATACTTTGGAAAATGCAATGTCTTTGGCGATACGTTTGGATAGACGTATCAGAGAGAGGTGTATGGGTCCCTCTATGCAGGGGATTCCTCCCGCGTGTGGTTTTGTTTCACCAGTTCCCCAGGGAGATATTACTTGTTATTCTTGAGTAGGAGAGGAACCCATGCAATTTGGTCAGATATCTTTCCATTCGGATAGTAGAGACTTTCGTAAAGCGCACAATTTATGTTTCTTTTGTGGAAAGAGGGGTCATTTTGTTTTTTCTTGTCCGTATGTTGAATCACAGAAGAAAGTGATAAAGAAAAAAGAAAAAGAAAAAAAAAACTCCCGCACACTTGGTAGTATGAATGGTGTGGTAGAGCAGACTGGTATGCAAGTTCCCTGCAGTTCCCGTTTTCTCCTTTCAGCTATGGTGCCGCTAGAGTCTCGACATGTGTTTGTTGATGTTTTTCTTGATTTTGGTGCTGGGGTAAATTTAATTGACTTTCTGTTTCTTGAGGGTTTGGGACTAAGTATTTGCACGTTAGAGAACGAGATTCGTGTTTTTGCCATTGATTCTTCCCCTCTTTCTCAAGGGAGCCTTACTCACGTTGTTCATGATATTCTTTTAAGGGTGTGTGATTCACATGCTGAGAATATTTCCTGTTTCGTCATGAAGGATTTGCCAGCTCCCATAGTTTTGGGGTTGCCATGGTTGTCTAAACATAACCCAATTATAGACTGGCAGGCGAGACAAATCATTGGTTGGAGCAAGTTTTGTTCGGATAACTGTCTTGTCACATCTATTTCTGAAGTGTCCGTTACGGCCTTGCCTCAGTATCTCTCAGATTTTTCGGATGTGTTTGCGGAGGGTGGGGCTCAGGAATTGCCCCCTCATCGTGACTATGATTGTCCTGTGAATCTCATTCCGGGGGCTAAGTTGCCCAAGTCTCGGCTCTACGACCTCTCTCAACCCGAGAGAGAGGTCATGCGAAAGTATGTCGCCGAGAGTTTGGCAAAGGGTCATATTAGACCATCCAAGTCTCCAGTGGCTGTAGGTTTGTTCTTCGTGAAGAAGAAAGATGGATCACTGAGACCGTGTTTGGATTTCCGGGACCTGAATCGTATTACAGTCCGGGATCCATATCCCCTGCCTTTGATCTCTGATCTTTTTGATCAGATTGTTGGAGCCAAGGTGTTCTCCAAGTTGGATTTGAGAGGAGCATACAATCTGATCAGGATCAAGGAGGGGAATGAGTGGAAAACGGCCTTCAATACGCACGAGGGTCATTTTGAGAACCTGGTAATGCCTTTTGGGTTGACGAATGCGCCAGCGGTATTTCAGCGATTCGTCAATGATATTTTTCATCATTTGGTGGGGAGGTTCGTAGTAGTCTACCTTGATGACATTTTAATTTATTCTCCTGATCTTAAGACCCATCAGGATCATGTGAGACAGGTTTTGACGATCCTGCGGGAGAATAAGTTATACGCCAAATTGGAGAAATGTTTGTTTGCGGTGCAAGAGCTTCCATTTTTGGGATACATGCTTTCTGATTCTGGTTTTCGTATGGACCCCGAAAAGGTCCGGGCGGTTCTGGAGTGGGATCGACCGGAGAATCAGAAAGCTTTGATGTGATTCTTGGGGTTTACGAATTATTATAGAAAATTTATTTTGAATTATTCCACGTTAGTCAAACCTCTTACTGATATGACCAAGAAGGGCGCTGATGTCTCTGTCTGGTCGGATGAGGCATTGCAGGCCTTTTCGGCTATTAAGGAGCGTTTTGTGTCTGCTCCCATTCTGGTGCAGCCGGATGTATCTCAGCCATTCGTGGTCGAGGTTGATGCATCAGAGGTGGGGGTTGGGGCGGTGCTTTCGCAGGGTCCTTCTCCTGGCAAGTGCGTCCCGTGTGCCTTCTTCTCCAGGAAGCTCTCGGTCGCCGAGAGGAATTATGATGTTGGAGATAGGGAGTTGTTGGCGATCAAGTTGGCCTTTGAAGAATGGCGTCACTGGTTAGAGGGGGCTTCTCACCCCGTTACTGTGTATACAGACCATAAGAATTTGGCTTACCTGCAATCTGCCAAGCGTCTGAACCCTAGACAGGCCAGATGGTCATTCTTTTTTACCAGGTTCAATTTCGTGGTGACCTTTCGCCCAGGGGTCAAGAACGTCAAGGCAGATGCCTTGTCTCGCAGCTTCCCTGGGGGAGGTGATTCAGAAGATCCAGCGCCGATTTTGGCGGATGGAGTGGTGGTCTCCGCTCTGTACCCTGAATTGGAGATGGAGGTGTTGGGAGCTCAGGAGGGGGCTCCTGGTTCGTGTCCCCCAGGGAGGTTGTTTGTTCCTGAGGGCCTACGATACAAGGTGTTCAAGGAACATCACGATACTGTTCTCGCTGGACATCCTGGTGGTAAGTCCACCTGTGATCTGGTGTCCCGGAGGTTCTGGTGGCCAGGTTTGCGTAAGAGTATTGAGAATTACGTGGCAGCTTGTGAAACCTGCGCTCGGTCTAAGGTTGCTCATACTCGACCCCCTGGTTCACTTCTTCCATTGTCTATTCCATCTCGTCCTTCGACACATTTGTCCATGGACTTTATTACGGACCTACCGAGTTCCTCCGGGAGAACAGTGATTTTGGTGGTAGTCGATCGTTTCAGTAAAATGGCTCACTTTATACCACTAACAAGTCTGCCTAACGCTAAGACTCTGGCGCAGATTTTTGTGGATAATATTGTTAAATTGCACGGTATTCCTTCGGATATTGTCTCTGATAGGGGCACGCAGTTTGTCTCCAGGTTTTGGAGGGCGTTCTGCTCTCGACTTGGCATTCAACTTTCTTTCTCGTCGGCTTTTCATCCAAAGTCGAATGGTCAGACGGAGCGTACCAATCAAAACCTGGAGACCTACTTGAGGTGCTTTGTGGCTGAGAATCAGGAGGACTGGTCCTCATTCTTGCTCTTAGCAGAATTTGCATTGAATAACCGTAGGCAGGAGTCCACGGGTAAGTCACCATTTTTTGGCGGATACGGTTTCCATCCTCAGTTTGGTACCTTTTCTGGGTCTGGTTCCTCCGGGATCCCAGAGGAGGAGAGATTCTCTTCTGCCTTATCCTCTATCTGGCGGGGGATTCAAGGGAATTTGGAGAGGATGGGTGAGAGGTATAAACGAATGGCTGACAGGAGACGTGTGACTGGTCCGGACCTGTGTGTGGGTGATTTGGTGTGGTTGTCCACTAGGAATATCAAGTTGAGAATGCCATCTTGGAAACTGGGTCCAAGATTTGTTGGTCCATATAAGATTACTGCTGTGATCAATCCTGTGGCATTTCGACTTGATCTGCCGCAGACTTGGAGGATCCACGATGTCTTCCACAAGTCTTTACTAAAAAAGTATGTTAAACCGGTGGTACCATCGCCATTGCCTCCTCCTCCTGTTCTGGTCGAGGGAAACTTGTAGTTCGAGATCTCCAGGATTCTCGACTCGAGAGTTCTGCGGGGTTCCCTCCAGTACCTGGTTCACTGGAGGGGATACGGTCCTGAGGAGAGGATGTGGGTTCCGGTGTCAGATGTCAACGCCAGCCGTCTGGTGAGGGCCTTTCATAGGTCCCATCCGGATAAGGTTGGTCCAGGGTGTTCGGAGGTCACCCGTAGAAGGGGGGGTACTGTCATGCCCCACTCTGACGATGTGCGGAGGTCAGCCAGGATTGCAGCACGAGTCTAGCATTTGTTTTGATGCTGTGCTGGATCCGCCTCGCATCAGGTGCACTGGGTGGAGTCATTAGTTTAAATGGTCTCCAGCTAAAGTGCTCTGAGCGGATTATACTGTTCATTAGTGTCTGGGAAGTTTGGAAGGAAGGTTGGCTGTTTGTTCCTGCTCTCAGCAGATAAGTGTCTTTTCTTGTTTGGTTGTTTATGTCATCTTACCCATCCAGGTTCTGTGCGAGCTGGCTGCTCCTTTCTCCCCACTTCACCATCTCAGGGAGTTCAGGGTTCTGTTAGTTTAGGCAGGTGGACACAGCAAATCTACCATCAAGGTTTGTCTGTGGGCTGAGCATTGCAGGGAAAGAGGTCAGGGATAAATGAGGAGGTGACCCTTCCCCTGTCTCTTGTCCAGAGCCTGGTTGTTGTGTTGTCTGTTTAACTGTGCACGTCCGCCGTGACATAAATGGACTTGGTGGCAGCTCGCCCCTGATGTAGGATATGGCCAAAAAATAACCACACTATTGATGGTTAAATGGACTTGGTGGCAGCTTGCCCCTGATGTAGGATATAGCAAAAAAATAACCACACTATTGATGGTTAAATGGACTTAGTGACAGCTTGCCCCTGATGTAGGATATAGCAAAAAAATAACCACACTATTGATGGTTAAATGGACTTGGTGGCAGCTTGTGCTGGTGCACCACATGCCACAAAATGGCCTCCGATCACCCCAGAAAAAAGTGACTGAAAAACACTCTGGGCAGCCTAAAAACAGTGAGCAATTGAATAGCAGCAGTTCAATGATCCACAGCTGTAGATCGATCACTGACTTAAGTGTTTTGGAGGAGTTAATCACTGCCTAAACTCGCCCTAACGTCGCAGCTGCAACCTCTCCCTACACTAAGCACAGCAGAGTGACGTGCGGCGCTACGTGACTCCAGCTTAAATAGAGGATGGGTAACATGCTGCACTGGCCAATCACAGCCATGCCAATAGTAGGCATGGCTGTGATGGCCTCGTGGGGCAAGTAGTATGACGCTTGTTGATTGGCTGCTTTGTAGCCTTTCAAAAAGCGCCAAGAAAATGACGAACACCGAACCCAGACTTTTACTATACAGTTCGGGTTCGCTCATCCCTAGCCACAAGTCGACTATTATATTCGGCAACAAGCGATCATCTACACTATTAATTCGCATTGGAAAAAATGCATTGACTCATCATCAGTGTAGAATATTCTTATGATTATCTTTTTTTCGAATATTCGAATATATTGTTTTTAATATTCGTATATTAGGGATCTATATCTATACTTATGTTGATTTTATTGTTTTATTGTCTTAGATTTTAGCCTATTGCTGAATCCTTCATTACCATTTATCCTCTGCCGATTTTTATAATATTGTTGATTTTTACTGTGATACTTATTGTCAATTTAATTGTGTATTATGTTTAATAAAAGATCCCTTTACTTATAGAGAGTGCCCCACTTCTATATATATTTTTATTCTATTTATCTCTATCAGACTGGGTGTTGTCTGTTAGTGGGAGCACCTCTGCTGGATCTCCACCCCATTCTAGTGCGACATTACCTTATATTTACATAGTTATACATGTCGCATATATCATATTAATAAAAGGACGGGCCCATCGATCAGACACAAAAAACTAATATATGGATACGTCCAGTGAACATGCGACATATAGGGGGCGGAGCAGGGAGATGATCACGCAGACATACCAAATTGGCGGGAGGCACATTCCATGCAGCTGTTCAGCATTGTATACACGCCACTGCACAGGCGCGGCGCTACACCAATCCAGGACCAGTGGCGGCAGGAAGACGCCGAGCATCATCAAAGCTGGCCAGTGCTCATATGTCATCACGGCGCCGCTCAATACAGCCTCAGTGTATTCCAGCGCATGCCCAGTACTCATCTGGTCTCAGAGCGCCATCTTGAAAACTGGAGAAATGCCCATGTGTCCCTGTGATAAGCTTCAGACCTGCTGCAGAATAGAGTATAGCGATCTAGACCAGTAGGGACAGCCTGGAAACCAAAGTGCCCACATACTATGCCCAGGCAACAACCCACAACCACCACGGAAAACCGCGGTGTAGGAAGGGGTATTGTCAAGGGTGTCACACCGCAACCATACTCAAGAGGGTTCTCCTCCTGCAGGTACACAGATGCCACAGGGGGCAGATCTATACCAGGTAAAATAAATAATCTGGGTTACACCATCAAGGCTATTGAAACCAAATATACAGGTCCCAAGGTGTTCGCCGGGCCCGGCAGTGCAAAAATGCATAAAACAAACAAGAATAAAAAATTAATAATAAATACATAATGAGTGATAAAAATGCACATAGCATGTTGGAATGACCCCCTCCCGGGTATGATACTGCGTCCACTTCATCCACATGCTCCATCCCTCCTGGTGCTGAATACAGGTGATCTGTGGTTAAAAAATCTGATTTTTTTTTTTTACTATTAACCCCTTAGTGACGCATGACGTACCGGTACGGCATGTTTCCCGAGTCCTTAAGGACCCATGACATACCGGTACGTCATGAGTTTAAAATGAGATTGCGGCACTGCGGGGATTTATCCGAACGGGATGCCGGCTGAAATTATTCTGCCGGCATCCTGTCACAACGCCGGGGGGGGGGTCATGTGACCCCCCCGTATCGGCGATCGCAGCAAACCGCAGGTTTCTGCCAAACTTTAAAATGCCCCAAATAGAGTTTTATTAACCCCCCCTGCACCCCTGAATGATTTTATGTGGGCGGGTGGTGCAGGGGGGGTGTAGCGGGCGGTGTGGGAGGCGGGCGGTGTTGCAGGCGGGATCGCGATCCCCCGCCCTCCTCCCCTTGAAAATTCGTTGGTGTGCAGTGGTATACCAGGGTGTCAGCACATTGCTGACACCCTGGTATAAACGGCTGACATCGGTGATGCGATGTCAGCCGTTTAACCCTTTCCATACTGCGGTCCGTACGGACCGCTGTATGGAAAAGGTTAACAGCTCAGGGAGCAACCTCCCTCTCCCATCGGGGGGCTGCTGTGCCTTTGCAGCCCCCCGATGGAGAGGGAGAGAGCCCCCAGACAGCCCCCAGACAGCCCCCAGACAGCCCCGTCCTTACCCTTCTCCGTCTCTGAAGTTGTGGCTGCAACTGAGAAGACAGGGAAGGTTCCCATGGCAACAGGACGCCTTCTCAGGCATCCTGCTGTCCATGGTGCTGAACAGATCTGTGCTAAAGGCATAGATCTGTTCAGACAAAGTGTAAGTAAAATACAGTACAGTACCCTATATAGTGTGCTGTACTGTATTATACAGACATCAGACCCACTGGATCTTCAAGAACCAAGTGGGTCTGGGTCAAAAAAATGTAAAAACAAGTGAAAAAAGTTAAGATAAAAAAAAAACACATTTATCACTGAATAAAAATAAAATAAAATAAATACACTACACATATTAGGTATCGCCGCATCCGTAACGACCTGATCTATAAAACGGTCATGTTACTTTCCCCGCACGATGAATGCCATAAAAATAAAAAAATAAAAACTATGAGAAAATTGAAATTTTGCCCACCTTACTTCCCAAAAAAGGTAATAAAAGTGATCAAAAAAGTCACATGTACGCCAAAATAGTACCTATCAAACCGTCATCTCATCCTGCAAAAATCATACCCTACCCAAGATAATCGCCCAAAAACTGGAAAAAACTATGGCTCTAGACTATGGAAACACTAAAACATGATTTGTTTTTTTTCAAAAATGAAATCATTGTGTAAAACTTAAATAAATAAAAAAAAGTATACATATTAAGTATCGACGCGTCCGTATCGACCGGCTCTATAAAACTATCACATGACCTAACCCCTCAGGTGACCACCGTAAAAAAATATAAATAAAAACGGTGTAAAAAAAGCTATATTTTGTCATCTTATGTCACAAAAAGTGTAATAGCAAGCGATCAAAAAGTCATATGCACCCCAAAATAGTGCCAATCAAACTGTCATCTCATCCCGCAAAAAATGAGACCCTACTTAAGATAATCACCCAAAAACTGAAAAAACGATGGCTCTTAGACTATGGAGACACAAAAAAAAATTTTTGTTTTAAAAATGAAATCATTGTGTAAAACTTACATAAATAAAAAAAATTGTATACATATTAGGTATCGCCGCGTCCGTGACAACCTGCTCTATGAAATTACCACATGATCTAACCTGTCAGATGAATGTTGTAAATAACAAAAAAAAAAACGGTGCCAGAAAAGCCATTTCTTGTTACCTTGCCACACAAAAAGTGTAATATAGAGCAACCAAAAATCATATGTACCCTAAACTAGTACCAAAAAAACTGCCACCCTATCCTATAGTTTCTAAAATGGGGTCACTTTTTTGGAGTTTCTACTCTAGAGGTGCATCAGGGGGGCTTCAAATGGGACATGGTGTCAAAAAAAACAGTCCAGCAAAATCTGCCTTCCAAAAACCGTATGGCATTCCTTTCCTTCTGCGCCCTGCCGTGTGCCTGTACAGCAGTTTACGACCACATATGGGGTGTTTCTGTAAACTACAGAATCAGGGCCATAAATAATGAGTTTTGTTTGGCGGTTAACCCTTGCTTTGTAACTGGAAAAAAAATATTAAAATGGAAAATCTGCCAAAAAAGTGAAATTTTGAAATTGTATCTCTATTTTCCATTAAATCTTGTGCAACACCTAAAGGGTTAACAAAGTTTGTAAAATCAGTTTTGAATACCTTGAGGGGTGTAGTTTCTTAGATGGGGTCACTTTTATGGAGTTTCTACTCTAGGGGTGCATCAGGGGGCTTCAAATGGGACATGGTGTCAAAAAACCAGTCCAGCAAAATCTGGCTTCCAAAAACCATACGGCGCACCTTTCCCTCTACGCCCTACTGTGTGCCCGTACAGTAGTTTACGGCCACATATGGGGTGTTTCTGTAAACGGCAGAGTCAGGGCAATAAAGATACAGTCTTGTTTGGCTGTTAACCCTTGCTTTGTTAGTGGAAAAAATGGGTTAAAATTGAAAATTGACTTCCGGTTCCGGCGCGCACATGTAAGGAGGTGAGCAGAGAGAGCTCCGTCTCCCCAGACACTAATAGCGGGTGTTGCCGAGACCTGGGGCTTCATCACCCCGACTATACATCTCCCTGACACAGAGGGAGGTAAATGGAGAAGTTTATTGTGCGCAATGGCACCCCGCTAACCAGCTCGCCTCTCCCGCCGCGCGACCTAGCTGAACTCCAGAAAGGCAAGATGGCGGACGTTAGGAAAATGATTACCCGCTCGTCCTCACAAACATCTCAGCCACAAGAAGCGGAGGAGCTAATACTCACACAGCTGAAAGGTGCTCAACAGGCTGGCGATTTAGAATCTTCCTGCAAAGAAATGGCCATAGAGGTAGCAAAACTATTGGCGCCAGACATTAAAGCCACTCTGGAAGCTACGATCTCAACTTCCTTAAAGCAACTGCAGGCCACAGTGAATCAGCACTCGGAACAAGTGCAAGAACTTGAGCAAAGAATGGGCCTTGTGGAAGACGAGCTGGAGAGAGTTCATACCCAGCTCAGGGACGTTACACAATCTAATAAGGCGCTCCGAGACAAAGTTGAGGACTTAGAAAACAGGTCCCGCAGAAGCAATCTGCGTATTCTAGGTTTACCGGAGAACATCCCAGCGCATCAGCTATCTCGGATCTGCTCGGACGAGCTACCACAGGCGTTGGGACTCCAGGCCCCAGCAACGGTCGAGAGGGCGCACAGAGTCGGCCCACCGCAGGATACTGGTGAGTCAGAACCGCAGAGGAGGCCCAGAACGACCATAGTAAAGTACCTGAAGTACACAGACAAGGAGGCCATCCTGTCCAAATATAGAAAGCTCAAGCAACCGCTCAAATTATGCGGCCATCAGATTTTGATTTTCGGGGACTACTCCATGGAGGTCTCCAAGAAAAGATGAGCTTTTTCACAAATTTGCACCCAGCTAGTAAATAAGAAGGTAAAGTTTGCCCTGATTTACCTGGCGATTCTAAGAGTTTTCAGGACGGATGGAGGAGTGGACACTTACCTTTCACCTTCGGATGCAGCAGATGCCCTGGAGGACTGCAACATACCAAGGGACCTAGCCACAAGATCGCCTAATAGGGGGATTGATTCGCCAAGAGAGGGTCGTTTCGATAAAGCAAGAAGTACATGGTCATCTGCTTTATCTGGGACATCTCCGAGACGAAAAAGAAACCCTGCTTCCAGCCCGGACTGGGGATAACCGCACTAAGTGTCATTTAGTTAGCGGGGAGCCCCAAACCAATGCAGGGGCTGGCGACTCACGTTTGTAAAGAACTCAGTAAGAAATATATGGGTTTTCTATTTCCATGTTTTGATATAGTCTAGCGGGAGGGAGGTTAGTAGGCAAGTTTAATATTATTGTCTGCATTATATCTGGGGGGAGGAGGTCGGATATGGAAGAAGTGGTCTTAAGTAATGGACTCTGGGCTGGAAGTTCGCAGCAATCTAACCCAGGTCGGTGCGAAAAAAGAGGAGTCTACAAAAAATTTGCTGCTCTGTTTAAGCGCTCTCAAAGTTCTTAGGGGAAAGAGTGTCTACATGTTTACCGGGGTTATGTTGGGAGGGGAGTTTATGTTTATTATGCCATCTAATAACTTGAATTGCAATGTCACTAACGGGCTTTATGGGGGGTTGTTCGCCGGGAACCGGCCTCCCAGAGGTGCTTCTGCTTTATTTATACCATATATCCAGCTCAAATGACTAAATTGGTATCCTGGAATGTCAGAGGGTTGAGGTCCCCTCATAAAAGAATAATGGTCTTACGCCACCTTAAGAGATTACAGGCTGATATAGCCTTGATTCAGGAGACGCACCTTGGGGAGGCTGATTTTTGGAGGATGAAGCGCATGTGGGTGGGACAAGTATATGGATCTCCCTCAGACGGAAGAAAAGCAGGTGTGATGGTGTTAATTAACAAGAAGCTGAGATGCGAGGTTTTATCGATGGTTGGGGATGATAAAGGTAGATTTTTGAAGCTGGACCTAGACACCGATGTAGGCGGGTTAACATTGTTTAATGTATATGGGCCTAATGCTATGCAAGCTAGTTTTTTCTCAGATTTGGAACTGAAGGTGGCGCAGGAAAGTTGTGATAATGTGATAGTAATGGGCGACCTTAATGTAGTTCATAACATTCAGGAAGACTGTAGGAAGGTAGGGGCAGTGGATGTGCAGAGACGAGGAACTGCTGTTCAGAGACTGACACTTGACTCCTTTTTGCAATCTACTGCCCTGAAAGATGTTTGGAGACATCTAAACCCGACGGAGCGTGAGTTTACACATTTCTCACCCGCTCATCAGTCATGGTCCAGAATAGATTATGCTCTTATTTCACCAGGACTGATGAGGAAGGTGAAGGGAGCAGAGATATTGGATATTGTAATATCTGACCATGCCCCAGTATCCCTTTCACTTTTGGAAAATGTACCTAGAGGTACAGATTATACAGTATATGGCGCATGCCCAGTTATTTGGCCACAGATGAAGATTTTCTCCTACAGCTGAAAGGGTGGTGGTGGGAATTTACAGAAACTAACAGAGAACACAGAGATAATTATACCCTATTCTGGGATACAGCTAAGGCAGTGATTAGGGGGAGAATAATTTCATACGCCGCAGCTAAAAAGAAAAGGCTGGCCCAGAAAATAAATGCAGCAACAGAGGAGGTGAGACGTAAATATACGGCTTTCCTAAATAATCCGTCAGATGTTAATAAAACCCAATGGGTCACGGCTAAGTACAATTATGATTTTTATGTGGAACAAAATACAAAACTGACTGGGGAGTATAAAAAGTCGCATCTGTTTAAATATGGAAATAAGGCAGGGAAGATGTTGTCAAACCTAGCCAGACCTTATACGCCTAATACCATTATTAAAAGCCTATTAAATAGGTCGGGGCGTAAGGTCACAGACCCGAAAGATATAGTAGAATGCTTTGGGCAATTCTATGCTGCTTTATATGGTCAAGCAGAATATGATGCTAAAGTAGCAGAGGAACTCATATCTAAGACCTCGTTACCGCGGCTTACAGAGGATATGTGCGCCCATCTTAATGAGCAGATCACGGAAGATGAGGTCAAATCTACCATTAAATCCCTTGTAAGCGGGAAAGCTCCGGGCCCGGATGGATTTGGAGCAGACTTTTATAAGGGTCTCAAGGAAGAAATCACCCCTTTTTTAACATTGCTTTTCAATAGTTGCCTAGGGGGTCAGGGTATCATGCAATCTGGAAACATGGCGCATATAAAACTCATCCCCAAACCAGGCAAAGATACAGAACAGCCTGCCTCATACCGACCGATTTCTTTAATTAATCAAGACCTTAAAATATTGACCAAATTATTAACTAATAGACTGGCACAACATATGCCATATCTCATAGGGTCGCATCAGGTAGGTTTTATAAAAAATAGAGCGGCGGTGACTAACATCAGATCAGTTTTGGTGGCGCAGGACTATGTTCATAGTGGCCCTGGAGGTGTGGGAGGGAGCCCTGCCTTGTTGTCTGTCGATGCGGAGAAAGCTTTCGACACTGTAAACTGGAAGTGGTTGTGGAGATCTATGACTGCTTTCGGAGTAGAGGGATCTTTCAAATCTTTGGTTGAGAACATCTATCGGAGCCCGCAAGCTCAGGTTAGCTTGCCCGGCTTTTTGTCGGCCCCTTTCCGGCTCGGCAGAGGTACAAGGCAGGGCTGCCCGTTGTCTCCCCTCTTGTTCAATCTAGCTCTAGAACCCCTGGTACAACACCTGATTCAGTCAGATATTTTTAAAGGGATCCGGATAGGTAAGAAAGAACTTAAACTGGTTTGCTTTGCAGACGATATATTGCTATTTATAAACTCCCCGCACCTATGCCTTAAAAAGATATTGGACACCTTTGAGTATTTTGGGGGAACTACAGGATATAAAATAAATGTAACTAAGAGCCAATTATTATTCTTGGCTAAAGGGGGGTCTCAAGCCCAGCTGGAACGAGACCTTTGTAATGTTGAAGTGGTGCCACAGTATCTCACCTATCTAGGTATCAAAGTAGGACGTCACCCATCCTCACTGTATAAATTAAATTATGATCCCCTAATCAGGAAGATAGAAACGGAGTTAGACAAGTGGACTAAGCTACCGCTTTCACTTTTTGGGAGAGCTTACCTCTTAAAAATGGTAAGTTTTGCGAGATTGCTATATCCTATTCAGACCATACCCCTTCTGCTGACACATATTGATGTCAATAGGATCCAAAGAGCGTTTGTACGGTTTCTTTGGCAGGGAAAACGGCCTAGAATAGCATATGACAAACTTTGCCTCACTAAGTGGGAGGGAGGACTCCAGATGCCATCCATCAGAAGATATAACTTGGCCTCTCTATTTAGACATGCTAGGGATTGGCTAAAGGCTCCTCGTATTTCTCAAATACCCCTCTAGAAAGGGAACTGGTTGCACCTTGGGATCTAATAGCCCTACTACATACAAGAGTCCGAGATCTCCCTAAGCCGTTCAAAGATTATGTAGTCCTGAGGGATACTCTGGCAGCATGGCGGGGTATACGTAAATTATATAAATTACCCATGTACATTACGCCCTATATGCCCTTGTGGAATCTCCCAGCATTTCCGGAGGGTAGGCAATCCGGTCTTTTCAGAGTGTGGAAGAGCAAAGGGATTCTTACACTGCAACAATTACTGAGTGAGGGAGGAACTGAGCTTCTAACATGGCATGAGGTCCAATCCAAATATCAGATCCCAGCTTCCCATTTTCTATCATATAAGCAGATACACTCATATTGCGGGGCTCAATCAGTAAAACTAGGAGACCCTTAGGGATTGAACTGGTTTGGGGCCCTGGTGGGAACCCAAGATTACTCATTATCTGAGCTATATAGGAGAATGCAGAATATTCTTTCTACCCCATTAGGAGACAAAGTGTATAAGAGGTGGGAAGAAGAACTAGGGGAAGACACAGTCACTCCTAAATTGAGGGAAGGGATGGAGAAAGTGAGACAGGCGATTGCAAGTGAAACATGGAGGGAGATGCATTTTAGGATCCTTCATAAAGCCACGTACGCCTTTGACCTATCTTATAGAGATGCGCCTGCGCATTATTTGAGATGGTGCCCTAAATGTTTACAGCAAAAGGCTAACTTACTACATGGGCTATGGCATTGTCCCAATTTGAAGTCATTGTGGGAGGAGGCTGTCGAGTATATCCAGCAGGTATGGGGAATAAGACCACAACTGTCACCTATGCATTGCATTTTTCACTATATACCACTGGACGAAAAGGGAGAAATATCCCATTCTACCCATATTAAAGGGGTACACTTGTTCCTCTTAGCAGTGGTAAAGACCATACTCAGACACTGGATATATCCCACAGTTCCTACTTTCCTAGAAGCATTGGGGGTGATGAAATATGTCATGTATTTGGATAGGCTAGATGTAGAACGTAGCAAAGAGAAGTCTGCAAAAAAGTTTTTTCACACATGGGGAAAATTTAATGTTCATTCATTGACATCAGCAGAAATAACGGAAGTTGTCATGCCTTTCGTACATACTAGGTGGTATCTCGAAGGGAAACTGAAGGGTACATTAGATAAATTAGAGGTGGTTTAGAGGGAGAAAATATTAATATGTGATACGCTTATTGCACACGAATATGAAGTGCTTCGTCCGGAAGTCTTAATTTGTAATATTATCATGGCATAGGGAGTTGGGAAACAGTTGGGAGGGAGGGGGTGGAATTGTTTAGGGGGGTGGGGAAATTTAAAAAATTCGGAAAGGGCATATGCTAACGAACTGCTGGACGGCTGTCTAACTTGTTTATGAGCTTGCATGATGATATGTATAATGTACACATGCCTGCGTGCATGGATATTCTTTGTATCTGTATACTGCCTATTCTTTTCCGAAATAAAAATTGTTTTTAAAAAAAAAATAAAAAAAATTGAAAATTAGGCAAAAAAATGAAATTCTCAAATTTCATCCCCATTTGCCAATAACTTTTGTGCAACACCTAAAGGGTTAACGAAGTTTGTAAAATCAGTTTTGAATACCTTGAGGGGTGTAGTTTATAGAATGGGGTCATTTTTGGACGGTTTCTATCATGTAAGCCTCACAAAGTGACTTCAGACCTGTAGTGGTCCCTAAAAATGGTTTTTTTGTAAATTTCTGAAAAATTTCAAGATTTGCTTCTAAACTTCTAAGCCTTGTAACATCCCCAAAAAATAAAATATCATTCCCAAAATAATTCAAACATGAAGTAGACATATGGGGAATGTAAAGTCATCACAATTATTGGGGGTATTACTATGTATTACAGAAGTAGAGAAACTGAAACTTTGAAATTTGCAAATTTTTCAAAATTTTTGGTAAATTAGGTATTTTTTTATGCAAAAAAATATTTTTTTAACTTCATTTTACCAGTGTCATGAAGTACCATATGTGACGAAAAAACTATCTCAGAATGGCCTGGATAAGTCAAAGTGTTTTAAAGTTATCAGCACTTAAAGGGACACTGGTCAGATTTGCAAAAAATGGGCAAGTCCTTAAGGTGAAATAGGGCTGAGTCCTTAAGGGATTAAGGCGAGAAATCTTGAGATATATACACTCTCCTAGTGTGTACACGAGTCACTGAGAGACAACCTGCCGAACAAAGGAGGTAAACCACACTTCATACAATGTCCCCAAAATTGAATTCAATATTTAAACCGTTTGGTCTTAAGCTGTTCAGTCTGTGAATCCAGCTAAGTTCCTTACACTTAAATAACCTAGACCTATCGCGTCTGGGCTGAGGTATATGATCGAGGATCCAACACCTCAGATCACCCTCCTTGTGCCTAGCCTCAGAAAAATGCTTAGATACCGGTAAATCGAGACGTTTCTTCTGGATACTCAGACGGTGATTATTCAAGCAGGTTTTAAGGTCAGTCGTCGTTTCGCCCACGTAAAGCAAGTTACACGGGCAAGATAACACATAGATAACGTAACTTGAGTCACATGTGAGGTGAAACAAAATGTCATAAGACTCACCCGTGTTAGGGTGCACAAATGTTTTCCCTTTACGGCTATATCTACAATTGACGCACCCCAAGCAGGGAAAACAACCCAAGCTGGGCTGCGTCAATGTAGTTTGTCTAGAGGACCCCTTGGAGCCAATGTCGGCTTTAACCAGCTGGTCTCGTAAATTCCTTGAGCGCCGGTAAGAAAACAGTGGTGGACGTTGAAACTCAGGAATCTCCTTAAAGCAAGAGCCCAGGAGATCCCAATGTTTCCTAAGGACCTTGTTGATCAAAGGGCTGAGTTCACTATGTTGTGGAAATACTGACACGAACGGAATCCTGTCAGATTTCTGGACAGTTTTCCGTTTCGACAGTAATTCACCCCTGTCACGATCGCGGACCCTGTCCATGTGCTCATCTAACAATCGTTTCGGGTAACCCCTGTCCCGAAATCTGATGGCCATGGACTCCAGGGTCGCATTTGATTTCTGCTCGTCAGACACAACACAGGAACTGGGAGAACGGAAGTGACTGAACCATTCTCCTGGGGTGAGAGCTGTTGTAACACAAGAATGTATTAGTGTCAGTGGGTTTGATGTATAACTCTGTGTGCAGCATACTTCCACTTAGCACAACTTTGGTGTCCAAGAACTGGATATCTGTACTGGAATAAACGAGAGTGAATTGTAGACTGAAATCATGGCTATTCAAATAGCCATGAAAGTCAATCAACTCACTCTCGCTCCCAGTCCATATGAGGAAGATGTCGTCGATATATCTCCACCACCTCAGCACATGTCTGAAGTGGTGGGACAGATAGACGACATCTTCCTCATAGCACCGCATGAAAATATTTGCATACGTGGGGGCCACGTGAGACCTCATGGCCACGCCACGCTGCTGCAAATAAAACACATCTTGGAAAAGAAAATAGTTATGATGAAGTACAATGTTGAGCAAATCAATTATGAACTCAGAAGCATGTGGAGTGTAGGATGACATCATTAGCATTTTCTTAACTGCCTGAATACCCCTCTCATGTACTATGGACGTGTACAGTGAGGTCACATCGAATGATGCAAGCATTACTGAAGACACATGCGACACATCAGTGTCCCGTAGTTTGACAAGGAAATCTGATGTGTCCTGTATGTAGGAAGACCCCCCAAAAGAAAACTCCCGCAATACTTTGTCTAGAAAGATAGCTATGTTGCTGAAGATAGATTCAGACCCCGAGACAATAGGGCGTCCCGGGGGATCGATGAGGGTCTTGTGAATCTTGGGCAGCACATAAATCACCGGAGTGACTGGATGTGCCACCTCAAGAAATTCACACAGACCCCCATCGATAGTGCCAGCAGCCCCCAAGGAAGACCTGAGCTCAGACAGCCCCCGTCGGACAGCACTGATGTAGTCTTCAACAGCAGGTTCTTTGATATAGTGTAAAATTGCTCTTCTGAAATAAGTTCAGAAATCCCAGTGTGAATTCACTGGTCTGGGGTCTCTCAACACCAATCCTATTGTGAAACCATATTTTGAGCTTAATGCGGCGAAAAAAAGAAAATAAATTGAACTCCAGTTCAAACCAGTTCACAAGGGAACTGGGACAAAATGAAAATCCTTTGGATAGGACACTCACTTGTGCGGAAGTCAATTCCTTGGAAGACTGATTGACAACGGTCATTTTCTCTTCCCCACGTTGCTCTTGGTTATCGCAGGTCGGTTCTTATTGCTGCGTAGCCTGCCTGGACCCTCTGTGTCCACGACCACCTCTCCTGATGCGTCTCCGTGTCTTTCTGGTAGCTGTGGAGCTTTGTCTAAAAAAGCCTGTTCGCCGTTTGGAGATGTCTGTGCGGTCTTTCTCCTCTTTCTGACGTCCCTCTGCTGTGTACTGTACTGTCTCTCCGTCTGCCAGTTGTAAATATTGCCCTTTTTGTAATCTTCAGTGTCTCTACACCACTTTATTCTTTTGTTCTCCTCAGCATCGGCTTGGAAATGCTTCATTTGGACAGATGTGTCCTCCATATATTTAGTGAAGTCCTCAGTAGACAAAAGAGACTGAAGAGTAACTTCAATGTCTTCAGTAATGCTTGCATCATTCGATGTGACCTCACTGTACACGTCCATAGTACATGAGAGGGGTATTCAGGCAGTTAAGAAAATGCTAATGATGTCATCCTACACTCCCCATGCTTCTGAGTTCATAATTGATTTGCTCAACATTGTACTTCATCATAACTATTTTCTTTTCCAAGATGTGCTTTATTTGCAGCAGCGTGGCGTGGCCATGGGGTCTCACGTGGCCCCCACGTATGCAAATATTTTCATGCGGTGCTATGAGGAAGATGTCGTCTATCTGTCCCACCACTTCAGACATGTGCTGAGGTGGTGGAGATATATCGACGACATCTTCCTCATATGGACTGGGAGCGAGAGTGAGTTGATTGACTTTCATGGCTTTTTGAATAGCCATGATTCTAGTCTACAATTCACTCTCGTTTATTCCAGTAGAGATATCCAGTTCTTGGACACCAAAGTTGTTATGTGGAGGTATGCTGCACACAGAGTTATACATCAAACCCACTGACACTAATACCTTCTTGTGTTACAACAGCTCTCACCCCAGGAGAATGGTTCAGTCACTTCCGTTCTCCCAGTTCCTCAGGGTAAAACGTGTTGTGTCTGACGAGCAGAAATCAAATGCGACCCTGGAGTCCATGGCCATCAGATTTTGGGACAGGGGTTACCCGAAACGATTGTTAGATGAGCACATGGACAGGGTTTGTGGTCTTGACAGGGGTGATAGGTCGAGGTTACTTAAGCGTAAGGAACTTAGCTGGATTCACAGACTGAACAGCTTAAGACCAAACAGTTTAAATATTGAATTCAATTTTGGGGACATTGTATGAAGTGTGGTTTGCCTCCTTTGTTCGGCAGGTTGTCTCTCAGTGACTCGTGTACACACTAGGAGAGTGTATATATCTCAAGATTTCTCGCCTTAATAGTAAAAAAAAAAATCTGTTTTTTTACCCACAGATCACCTGTATTCAGCACCAGGAGGGATGGAGCATGTGGATGAAGTGGACGCAGTATCATACCCGGGAGGGGGTCATTCCAACATGCTATGTGCATTTTTATCACTCATTATGTATTTATTATTCATTTTTTATTCTTGTTTGTTTTATGCATTTTTGCACTGCCTGGCCCGGCGAACACCTTGCGACCTGCATATTTGGTTTCAATAGCCTTGATGGTGTAACCCAGATTATTTATTTTACCTGGTATAGATCTGCCCCCTGTGGCATCTGTGTACCTGCAGGAGGAGAACCCTCTTGAGTATGGTTGCGGTGTGACACCCTTGACAATACCCCTTCCTACACCGTGGTTTTCCGTGGTGGTTGTGGGTTGTTGCCTGGGCATAGTATGTGGGCACTTTGGTTTCCAGGCTGTCCCTACTGGTCTAGATTGCTATACTCTATTCTGCAGCAGGTCTGAAGCTTATCACAGGGACACATGAGGTATGGGCATTTCTCCAGTTTTCAAGATGGCGCTCTGAGACCAGATGAGTACTGGGTATGCACTGGAATACACCGAGGCTGTATTGAGCGGCGCCGTGATGACATATGAGCACTGGCCAGCTTTGATGATGCTCGGCGTCTTCCTGCCGCCACTGGTCCTGGATTGGTGTAGCGCCGCGCCTGTGCAGTGGCTTGTATACAACGCTGAACAGCTGCATGGAATGTGCCTCCCGCCGGCTTGGTATGTCTGCGTGATCGTCTCCCTGCTCCTGTATGTCACATGTTCACTGGACGTATCCATTGATTAGTTTTTTGTGTCTGATCGATGGGCCTGTCCTTTTATTAATATGATGTATTCAAATATGTGACATGTATAACCATGTCCTTTGCCTTATCACTGGTTTTATACAGCATTTTTATTGTTATTATTTCTTTTGATTTGCTATTTTGTTATTGTCACATTTGTAACACACCCACTGGGCGGGGTGTGGTCACATGACTTGTACACTGATTGACTCACATATAAATTTGTCTTCACTTGCATTGTATCTCTGCCGAAACGTTGCACCGTATGGGTGAATAAAGGAAACACTTTTTTTCATCTAACTGGAGTGCCGTCCATTTTCTGGATCCATTGGTTGGGGTAAGAAGTCGATTCCCCTGGAACGTGCACCCAATTTTTTCTGATCATAGCCAGTGCCGCCATTTTCCTTGGATATATATATATATATATATATATATATATATATATACACATAAAAGACATACACATTAATACACACACATATACTGTACACACATGTATACATAAGACATACACATTAATACACATATACTATACACATATATACAGTGGGATGCGAAAGTTTGGGCAACCTTGTTAATCGTCATGATTTTCCTGTATAAATCGTTGGTTGTTACGATAAAAAATGTCAGTTAAATATATCATATAGGAGACACACACAGTGATATTTGAGAAGTGAAATGAAAGTGTGCTATAATTGTTTAAATAAAATTAGGCAGGTGCATAAATTTGGGCACCACAAAAAAGAAATGAAATCAATATTTAGTAGATCCTCCTTTTGCAGAAATGACAGCCTCTAAACGTTCCAATGAGAGTCTGGATTCTGGTTGAAGGTATTTTGGACCATTCCTCTTTACAAAACATCTTTAGTTCATTCAGGTTTGATGGCTTCCGAGCATGGACAGCTCTCTTTAAGTCACACCACGGATTTTCAATTATATTCAGGTCTGGGGACTGAGATGGCCATTCCAGAACGTTGTACTTGTTCCTCTGCATAAATGCCTTAGTGGATTTTGAGCAGTGTTTAGGGTCGTTGTCTTGTTGAAAGATCCAGCCCCGGCGCAGCTTCAGCTTTGTCACTGATTCCTGGACATTGGTCTCCAGAATCTGCTGATACTTAGTGGAATCCATGCGTCCCTCAACTTTGACAAGATTCCCAGTCTCTGCACTGGCCACACGGCCCCACAGCATGATGGGACCACCACCATATTTTACTGTAGATAGCAGGTGTTTTTCTTGGAATGCTGTGTACTTTTTCCTCCATGCATAACGCCCCTTGTTATGGCCAAATAACTAAATTTTAGTTTCATCAGTCCACAGCACCTTATTCCAAAATGAAGCTGGCTTGTCCAAATGTGCTTTAGCCCACCTCAAGTGGCATTTTTTTGTGCTGTGGGCGGAGAAAAGGCTTCCTCTGCATCACTCTCGCATACAGCATCTCCTTGTGTAAAGTGCGCCGAATGGTTGAACGATGCACAGTGATTCCATCTGCAGCAAGATGATGTTGTAGGTCTTTGGTGCTGGTCTGTGGGTTGACTCTGACTGTTCTCACCATTCGTCGCTTCTGTCTATCCGAGATTTTTCTTGGTCTGCCACTTCGAGCCTTAACTTGAACTGAGCCTGTGGTCTTCCATTTCCTCAATATGTTCCTAACTGTGGAAACAGACAGCTAAAATCTCTGAGACAGCTTTCTGTATCCTTCCCCTAAACCAGTATGGTGAACAATCTTTGTCTTCAGGTCATTTGAGAGTTGTTTTGAGACCCCCACGTTGCTACTCTTCAGAGAAAATTAAAAGAGGAGGGAAACTTACAATTGACCCCCTTAAATACTCTTTCTCATAATTGGATTCACCTGTGTATGTAGGTCAGTGGTCACTGAGCTTACCAAGCCAATTTGAGTTCCAATAATTAGTTCTAAAGGTTTTGGAATCAATAAAATGACAACAGTGCCCAAATTTATGCACCTGCCTAATTTTGTTTAAACAATTATAGCACACTTTCTGTAAATCCAATAAACTTCATTTACTTCTCAAATATCACTGTGTGTGTCTCCTATATGATATATTTAACTGACATTTTTTATCGGTACAACCAACGATTTATACAGGAAAATCATGACGATTAACAAGGTTGCCCAAACTTTCGCATCCCACTGTATATATACATAGGACATACACATTAATACACACACATATACTGGACACACATGTATATATAAGACATACACATTAATACACACACATATACTGGACACATGTATATATAAGACATACACATTAATATACACACACATAAATATACATACATAAGACACACATTAATACACATATACTGTACACACATAATTGTAAAATGACAATTAATCCATAAGCCTCATTTAAAGATATTCCAGGAGATCGAGAGTAACTCCACAGTGTTGAACAAAAGGGGTTAACTGATTTAACAGGCAAGTGCACAGAACATATGTGAGGAGTAAGGTAATTATTAACAGCCAAGTTTAATGCTAATGTCCTGATTCATTCACCAGTAGTCATAGGCGTGCGCACAGGGGGTGCCAGGTGTGCCTGGGCACATCCTAATCAAGCCGACTCGAGGTTCTGTCAGAGCCGGGAAGCGCTGAAAGCGCTATACTCCCCTCTTCCTTCCTGGTCCTCGGTGTGCCACTGTGAAGGCTGCGCACAGTGTGAGTCTGCGCTGTGACCTCACACTATGCGCACCCACACAGCAGACTGTACAAGATAGTGCGGGTCTGTATGTATGCATGCAGAGTGTATTTGTGTATAAATATGTGTGTGTATATAATATATACATACATGCTCGCGGCGTGTGTGTTTGTGCTTTCGGGTGCACACCCTAATGCAATAGGCTGCGCACGCCTATGCCAGTAGTGTTACATAAAGTAACATTCACTTGGACAGGAGGTTATCAGTCCAGAGATAGTGGGGCTGTACAGTTACCCTAACTCTTTCTACTTCAGCTCTGAATTGGTATATTTTTTGAATGTTTATTTTTATTACTACAGCCTTATATCAATAAATAGTTAATCCAATTCGCAGCAACTTGTCTTTCCCTTTCAAGTTGGATATTTCAATGGCCACGGGATGCTTCCAGAGTGGATACTTGTGCTTTTATTTTAAGTCCGGACCATATAGAAAATAATCATGGATACATTTGCATATGCACTTATATATGCATATAAGAGTATGATAAAAGTACAGAGGCAGTAATCTTACTCCACTATAGCGCTTATTAATATCATACTGGTGCACTCCAAACCAAGCATAATATTAATAAGTTACTATCACTCTGTCTATCTGATCAATACAGTAGCATCGGAGGATCATAGTGGGAGTAGTATATCAAGAAATCATTACAGCAGCAGCGCTGGGTAAGGTTCAAAATGCACAAAATGTTGACAGGCAAAAATAGACCAATATATACAGTGCTGCTGTATTGATTTATTATCTATAAATGTATTTATATATATTTTATATATTTATATTATATATAAATATAGTATAATTATTGTAATTGTAGGTTTCTGTCAATGATATTAGTGTTTTCTACAGAGGGAGGATTTATCGGTGATGCAGTAATAAGAGCTACACAAGTTCACACTGGGCCAGATGACAACAACATAATCAATAATATACTGAGCTGAGTTTGCCTTTTTTTTTTATTATGAAGCTATGATGTTCTAGGGTTCACATATACAGTCCTGCATTAAGATACTGGTGTGGAGTACAGTATGTACAAGCCACAAGTGGGGGGCAGACACACATCACCTAGAAGCACAAATGTACATTTTACAGATATTTTTTTGTCTAGGTTGTTGTAGCAGTGCCAGGTTGGTTGTTGCTTCCAGAGTGTATACTTGCGCTTTTATTTTTAGTCCGGACCGTATAGAAAATAATCATGGATACATTTGCATATGCATTTATATATGCATATAAGAATATGATAAAAGTACAAGGATATATAGGATATGAAAATAAAAAAATTGCGAAAATATATGTATACATTTTTTTTTACTAAAAATTATGCACTAAAAATACAAAGAAAATATTTAGCAATTAGTGCAGTGTCTTCATATATAGAAAGAGTTGTATGATTGCTTCGTTCTCATACTGTATCTATTAGTTTGAAAACGTATTTGTATGTATGTTTTTTTTTTCAAACAATAAAATTATTTATTGTAATCTAAAGGGTTTTTGTGACTTTTGTATTTTCTGCAGAGGGATGGTTTATCGGTGATGCAGTAATAAGCGCTACACAAGTGTCAAAAAATAAAAAAGAATAACCATATATATACCGTATTTTTCACCCTATAAGACGCACCAGCCCATAAGACGCACCTAGGTTTTTGAGGAGGAAAATAAGAAAAAAAATATTTTTAACCAAAAGGTGTGCTTTTGGTGGGTTTTGAACTAATGGTGGTCTGTGCATGACACTACTATGGGGGATCTGTGGATGGCACTGTTATGGGGGGGATCTGTGGGTGGCACTGTTATGGGGGGATCTGTGAATGGCACTGTTATGGGGGGATCTGAGAGGGGCACTGTTATGGGGGGATCTGTGGATGGCACTGTTATGGGGGGGATGATCTGTGGATGGCACTGTTGTGTAGGGGGATCTGTGGATGGCACTGTTATGGGGGGTGGATCTGTGGATGGCACTGCTATATATGTGTCACCCACAGATCCCCCACCCCATAACAGTGCCATCCACATATCCCCCACCCCATAATAGTGGCATCCACAGATGCCCTAATATACCGGAGCTAAACCTGTGGGAGGGGCCGGTGGCATACAAATGCGGCAGGGCCGGTGCGGTCACTGTACTCCAGCCCCGGCGCTCACTCACTTCCTTAATGCCTAAACCTTTTATAATAATAACTTTAATTGAAGTTCCGATCCCCAGCCCCATCTGTACTACTTACTAAATGTCCTGTAGCAGGCAGAGCAGGGCGGGCGGCCGGCCGTAACTCGCTGATGTCACATGCCTGCGCCGCCTACTTCATTCATAAACTGGAGAACAGTGACCGCACCGGCCCCGCCGCATTTGCATGACACCGGCTTCTCCTCCCTCCCCCCTCCAGCTGATACATCGCAGTCTGCGATGCTGCAGCATCGCAGACTGCAATGTAAAATGCCAGCATTCGCCCCATAAGACACAGGGGCAATTTCCCCCCACTTTTGGGGGGGCAAAGTGCGTCTTATAGAGCGAAAAATACGGTACGTAAATATACAAGACAATTAAAGACAATTATTTATTCCGTGATCCATATAATGGGTTAATAGTATGTGTAACAATGAATATTTATTAAATCAAAATATATACATTAAAGTGGGATTCAAAATCAAAATACACAATGACAATTAAGCATTAGCTGTACATAATTAAAAACTACAATAAGAACTTCATTGGGGTCAATTCATTAATAACATACACTCACCTAAAGAATTATTAGGAACACCATACTAATACGGTGTTGGACCCCCTTTTGCCTTCAGAACTGCCTTAATTCTACGTGGCATTGATTCAACAAGGTGCTGATAGCATTCTTTAGAAATGTTGGCCCATATTGATAGGATAGCATCTTGCAGTTGATGGAGATTTGAGGGATGCACATCCAGGGCACGAAGCTCCCGTTCCACCACATCCCAAAGATGCTCTATTGGGTTGAGATCTGGTGACTGTGGGGGCCATTTTAGTACAGTGAACTCATTGTCATGTTCAAGAAACCAATTTGAAATGATTCGAGCTTTGTGACATGGTTCATTATCCTGCTGGAAGTAGCCATCAGAGGATGGATACATGTTCTCATTCTGTTTACGCCAAATTCGGACTCTACCATTTGAATGTCTCAACAGAAATCGAGACTCATCAGACCAGGCAACATTTTTCCAGTCTTCAACAGTCCAGTTTTGGTGAGCTCGTGCAAATTGTAGCCTCTTTTTCCTATTTCTAGTGGAGATGAGTGGTATCCGGTGGGGTCTTCTGCTGTTGTAGCCCATCCGCCTCAAGGTTGTGCTGCATACCTCGGTTGTAACGAGTGGTTATTTCAGTCAACGTTGCTCTTCTATCAGCTTGAATCAGTCGGCCCATTCTCCTCTGACCTCTAGCATCCACAAGGCATGTTTGCCCACAGGACTGCCGCATACTGGATGTTTTTCCCTTTTCACACCATTCTTTGTAAACCCTAGAAATGGTTGTGCGTGAAAATCCCAGTAACTGAGCAGATTGTGAAATACTCAGACCGGTCCGTCTGGCACCAACAACCATGCCAGAAGTAATATTAAGTTTATATAGCATGCTAATATATGTTTAATAAGGTTTTATGTGTCACAATACACAGAGTCTGTTTGAATAAATAAAATTTTATTGTACACAAATCTCCCATGTGTATTTGAATGTAGGTGTGCCCTACTACTTTTTTACCTACATATTATTTTTGAAGATTGGGTGTAATCTTCCTTGTAGGTTCACCCACTCCAATATTTGTTTAAGAGGTGAGCCTTCTCTAAACATATATCCTGACTATTTTGAGGTACTTATGATTTTTAATTGCTCCACATTACATTTTTTGTGAGGCAAGGTAACCAAGGTTTTGGCACCGTTTTCATTTTTTATTTTTACAGTGTTTACCTGAGGGATTAGGTCATGTGACTTTTTTTTATAGAGCAGATTGTTACGGACGTGGCAATACCTAATATGTCTACTTTTTCATATTTATTTAAGTTTCACACAATAATAATTTTTGAAACCGAAATAATGATATTTTAGTGTATCCATAATCTGAGAGCCATAGCTTTTTTATTTATTGACCGATTCTCTTAGGTAGGGTCTAATTTTTTGCGGGATGAGGTGACGGTCGGCTTGGTACTATTTTGGGGGGCATATGCCTTTTTGATCACTTGGTGTTGCAATTTTTGTGATGTAATGTGACAAAAAAAGCTTTTTAAATTTTTTTATTTTTTTTACGGTGTTCATCTGAGGGGTTAGGTCATGTGATATTTTTATAGAGCTGGTTGTTACGGACGTGGCGATACCTAATATGCATATTAAATATTTTTATTTTTTTTCACTTTAGCACAATAATAGCAGTTTGGAAGCAAAATATAATCATATTTTAGTGTCTCCATTGTTTGAGAGTGATAGCTTTTAAATTTTTTGACCGATTCTCTTAGGTAGGATCTCATTTTTTGCGGGATAAGGTGACGGTCTGATTGGTACTATTTTGGGGGGCATACACCTTTTTGATCACTTGCTGTTGCAATTTTTGTTATGTAGTGTGACAAAAATGGCTTTATTATATTCTACACAGTTTTTTTTTTTTACGGTGTTCACCTGAGGGGTTAGGTCATGTGAAATTTTTATAGAGCTGGTTGGTATGGATGCGGCGATACCTAATATGTATATATATTTTTTTATGTTTCTCACTTTAGCACAATAATAGCGATTGTCTTAAGTAGGGGCTCATTTTTTGTGGGATTAGGTGACGGTTTTATTGATACAATTTTGTGGGACATACGCCTTTTTTATCGCTTGGTGTTGCACTTTTTGTGATGTAAGGTGAAAAAAATGGCTAGTTTTTACACCGTTTTTATTTTTATTTATTATGGTGTTTATCGGACAGGGTGGATCATGTGACATATTTATGGAACCGGGCATTACGGACCCGGTAATACCTAATATGTTTGGGTTTTGTTTCTTTTTTCAGTTTTTTATTATAAAAGAAGGGAAAAGGGGTGTTTTTTTTCTGTTTTACTTTATTAATTTTTTTACTTTATTAATTTTATTAAAAACACTTTTAACTTTTTTTTCTTTACTTTATTTCTGATGTTCACTTTTGGGGGTCTGATCCCCTCTGCAATGCATTACAATACATCTGTATTGTAATGCATTGCCTGTTAGTGTATGACACTGAGTCATACACTAACAGGTTGCCTAGAAGACCCAGCCTGAGGCTGGATCTCCTCGGCACCCGATGAATCAGGTTCCCGCCACAGCAGCGCGGGGATTCAATGCAATCACTCACCCTACACAAACCCCTTCTATGTCGTGGACAGCGCGGACCGCGGCATAGTAGGGGTTAATCTGCCGGCGTCGGCTTTTACAGTGATGCAGGCGGATACAGCAGGGGCCCGGCTAGCATGGAATGCCGGGCCCCTGCAGTGATCGTACGTGCACCGCTCAGGTGCCCGCACGTTCACCATGACGTACTATTACGTCAAATTGCGGGGACTTAGTAGTATGTCAAAGGTCGGGAGGGGATTAAAAGTGGACACGTTTGTTTTCGAGGAATCCAAAAAAAATAATAGAAGTAAAGGCAGACCTGCTATATGTGTGCAGCAGCGGCGGCGCGATGGGAGAGTAAGCTCCCTCCCTCTCAACCCCATGGATGCCGCAGGCTGCTGCTGACGCAGCATCTATGGGGTTAAACGGACGATCGGTGCCAGCAGCGATTTAGCCTGTAGCAGCAGAGTGTTAGCTGTAAGTTACAGCTAACACTCTCTGCTGATGGCAGCGGCTCCATTCCTGAGCCGCTGCCATCATAGACTGCAGAGAGGATCAGGCTGCAGGGTGGCATCAGGAGGCAATGGGGGCATTATGGTGGGGGAGGGCATGTGACTCCTGGAACCAATGAAAACAAACCTCCGGGTATATAAGGATCAGTCAGAAAAGAAAATGGCAGTCCTCATCCTTTAGGAAGCAGAGATACTGCCCTTTAAAAAAAAATGTTTTATTGACCCTGGATGTTCTGGAGTGTCCCCCTGACCTCCTGTCATAATGCCCATTAACCCTTTCACCCCCTTTATTCCATCAGAAAGGACCTAGTGCATACTGTATTTAGCTAGGGAAGGGACACGACACCAGCAGAACAAAGGCTCTTTATTTTTTTCCTTGGAAAACATTGGAGAACAATAGATGTAGAATTTGGGGGTTGGGTGCGCTTTTTCTGGTATTTGTCTCCAGTCCTGAAATATGTGTGTGTGTGTGTGGGGGGGGGGGGGGGGGGGGGGGGGGCTGTTGAGTAGAGCATGGCCTATGTCTCCAGAGTCACCAATACTGTATACTGTTACAGTATATTATTTGCTGTAAATACTTAGAGTTTGAGTTTACTACATTTTTATTCTATTGCATTTCATTGTTATATTATGGAATTTATGCCAAGCATGAATTATATATATATATTCTCATTTTGTGTGTGTATATATGGATGGATGTGTATACAGTATATGTGTGTGTGTACTGTATATACTAAATGTGTGTGTATGAGTCCCTGTACACTTCCTTGAAATAAAACTGTGGATCAACAGCAGCTTAGTTTCCATTCATATAATGATCCCCAGTAATATAGTTGCCACCATAATGCCCCCATTGCCGCCTGATGCCCCCCTGCAGCCTGATCCTCTCTGCAGTCTATGATGGCAGCGGCTCAGGAATGGAGCCGCTGCCATCAGCAGAGAGTTTTAGCTGTAACTTACAGCTAACACTCTGCTGCTACAGGCTAAATCGGTGCTGGCACCAATCGCCCGTTTAACCCCATAGATGCCGCGTCAGCAGCAGCCTGCGGCATCCATGGAGTTGAGTGGGAGGGAGCTTCCTCTCCCATCGCGCCGCCGCTGCTGCACACATACACTGCGTGCAGAATTATTAGGCAAATGAGTATTTTGACCACATCATCCTCTTTATGCATGTTGTCTTACTCCAAGCTGTATAGGCTCGAAAGCCTACTACCAATTAAGCATATTAGGTGATGTGCATCTCTGTAATGAGAAGGGGTGTGGTCTAATGACATCAACACCCTATATTAGGTGTGCATAATTATTAGGCAACTTCCTTTCCTTTGGCAAAATGGGTCAAAAGAAGGACTTGACAGGCTCAGAAAAGTCAAAAATAGTGAGATATCTTGCAGAGGGATGCAGCACTCTTAAAATTGCAAAGCTTCTGAAGCGTGATCATCGAACAATCAAGCGTTTCATTCAAAATAGTCAACAGGGTCGCAAGAAGCGTGTGGAAAAACCAAGGCGCAAAATAACTGTCTATGAACTGAGAAAAGTCAAGCGTGCAGCTGCCAAGATGCCACTTGCCACCAGTTTGGCCATATTTCAGAGCTGCAACATCACTGGAGTGCCCAAAAGCACAAGGTGTGCAATACTCAGAGACATGGCCAAGGTAAGAAAGGCTGAAAGACGACCACCACTGAACAAGACACACAAGCTGAAACGTCAAGACTGGGCCAAGAAATATCTCAAGACTGATTTTTCTAAGGTTTTATGGACTGATGAAATGAGAGTGAGTCTTGATGGGCCAGATGGATGGGCCCGTGGCTGGATTGGCAAAGGGCAGAGAGCTCCAGTCCGACTCAGACGCCAGCAAGGTGGAGGTGGAGTACTGGTTTGGGCTGATATCATCAAAGATGAGCTTGTGGGGCCTTTTCGGGTTGAGGATGGAGTCAAGCTCAACTCCCAGTCCTACTGCCAGTTTCTGGAAGACACCTTCTTCAAGCAGTGGTACAGGAAGAAGTCTGCATCCTTCAAGAAAAACATGATTTTCATGCAGGACAATGCTCCATCACACGCGTCCAAGTACTCCACACCGTGGCTGGCAAGAAAGGGTATAAAAGAAGAAAATCTAATGACATGGCCTCCTTGTTCACCTGATCTGAACCCCATTGAGAACCTGTGATCCATCATCAAATGTGAGATTTACAAGGAGGGAAAACAGTACACCTCTCTGAACAGTGTCTGGGAGGCTGTGGTTACTGCTGCACGCAATGTTGATGGTGAACAGATCAAAACACTAACAGAATCCATGGATGGCAGGCTTTTGAGTGTCCTTGCAAAGAAAGGTGGCTATATTGGTCACTGATTTGTTTTTGTTTTGTTTTTGAATGTCAGAAATGTATATTTGTGAATGTTGAGATGTTATATTGGTTTCACTGGTAAAAATAAATAATTGAAATGGGTATATATTTGTTTTTTGTTAAGTTGCCTAATAATTATGCACAGTAATAGTCACCTGCACACACAGATATCCCCCTAAAATAGCTAAAACTAAAAACAAACTAAAAACTACTTCCAAAAATATTCAGCTTTGATATTAATGAGTTTTTTGGGTTCATTGAGAACATGGTTGTTGTTCAATAATAAAATTAATCCTCAAAAATACAACTTGCCTAATAATTCTGCACTCCCTGTATAGCAGGTCTGCCTTTACTTCAAATTTTTTATTTTTTTGATTCCTCGGAAACAAAGGTCTCCACTTTTAATCACTTGTTTTCCATGTGGTTCCAAATGTCCATTTTAAGTGAACAGAGAAGTAAAGGCAAACCTGCTATATGTGTGTAGTATATGCATATACTCCATCGCAGTGTGTGAATATAATACATATATTTAGTTCTTTCTATGGGATCCAAGTGGGATTATACCTCAATCGCATAATTTTTAGTTAAAAAAAATAAATTTATACATACAGTACAGACAAAAAGTTTGGACACACCTTCTCATTCAAAGAGTTTTCTTTATTTTTATGACTATGAAGGCATCAAAACTATGAATTAACACATGTGGAATTATATACATAACAAACAAGTGTGAAACAACTGAAAATATGTCATATTCTAGGTTCTTCAAAGTAGCCACCTTTTGCTTTGATTACTGCTTTGCACACTCTTGGCATTCTCTTGATGAGCTTCAAGAGGTAGTCCCCTGAAATGGTCTTCCAACAGTCTTGAAGGAGTTCCCAGAGATGCTTAGCACTTGTTGGCCCTTTTGCCTTCACTCTGCGGTCCAGCTCACCCCAAACCATCTCGATTGGGTTCAGGTCCGGTGACTGTGGAGGCCAGGTCATCTGGCACAGCACCCCATCACTCTCCTTCATAGTCAAATAGCCCTTGCTTTCAAAGTTTTCCCAATTTTTCGGCTGACTGACTGACCTTCATTTCTTAAAGTAATGATGGCCACTCGTTTTTCTTTACTTAGCTGCTTTTTTCTTGCCATAATACAAATTCTAACAGTCTATTAAGTAGGACTATCAGCTGTGTATCCACCTGACTTCTCCTCAACGCCACTGATGGTCCCAACCCCATTTATAAGGCAAGAAGTCCCACTTATTAAACCGACAGGGCACACCTGTGAAGTGAAAACCATTTCAGGGGACTACCTCTTGAAGCTCATCAAGAGAATGCCAAGAGTGTTCAAAGCAGTAATCAAAGCAAAAGGTGGCTACTTTGAAGAACCTAGAATATGACATATTTTCAGTTGTTTCACACTTGTTTGTTATGTATATAATTCCACATGTGTTAATTCATAGTTTTGATGCCTTCAGTGTGAATCTACAATTTTCATAGTCATGAAAAAAAAGAAAACTCTTTGAATGAGAAGGTGTGTCCAAACTTTTGGTCTGTACTGTATATTTTCAAAAATTTTTAATTTTCATATCCTTGTACTTTTATCATATTCTTATATGCATATATAAATACATATGCAAATGTATCCATGATTATTTTCTATACGGTCCGGACTTAAAATAAGAGCAGCCTCCAGGGCAGATTAACTGGTCAGGTGTGCATGACTGCATGGAGATCGACACACCTCCAATATATACTACAAAGAAAAAATGTGGGGGGTTAAAAGCAGAGTGTGCCTGGCGTTCATGCTGTACCTGCGCTCCCTGGACTTTGTGTGGCTGTCATGGCCCATAAACAGGTAGGAACTAGTGTTAGGGACCACTCATAGAGGCGACCTTGACGTGGTGAGTGGCTTATTACGCTTTGGCCAAAATGTACACCAATGCCTCATTCAACATCCAGCATGGAGGCAGGGCGGAGTGCTGGTTGCAGAGTGCTATTGCATTTGTGTTTTTCTTTGTATATGAATTTCGCCATAGCGATGTGCACCTGCATATAGGGTTGTGCTGACTGAATCCCCCACATTTTTTTTTGTAGTATATATTGGAGGCGTGGCGATCTCCATGCAGTCATGCACACCTGACCAGTTAATCTGCCCTGGAGGCTGGTTTTAAAGTCAGTATAAAACTGAGTCTACTTCTACAAGGCCTACCAGTAGCCATTTGGCTCCAGGAGAACTATATAGTGGGCTCAGCATGCATGTTGGTACTTGCATCCCTGGATCTGATGAAAGCTGTAACGGCACCGGACGGGGTTAAAAGCAGAGTGTGCCTGGCGTTCATGCTGTACCTGCGCTCCCTGGACTTTGTGTGGCTGTCATGGTGTCACGGCTGTATGTGAGCAACAATAGTATACACAGTAAAAGAGCTACTGACCGGACCCAAACTAGGGAGGATAAAGGGTGACCCCTGTCAGACCCTCAAAGCTCTCCCTATGCTGCTAAAGCCCGGATCCAAATAGCGGAACGAGGCATGATGACCACTGTAACCCCTACAATAGTGGAAGGGGCACGGCCACCGGTGCCCTGCTCAGTATATGGAGGGAACCGTGGCCACCTCAGATCCAGTCAGAAAATAACCAGGTACACAACAATGTCTGCACACTTAGCTGAAGGTGTTGCAGCCGCAGAGAAGATGGATCCAAGGACAGCTGGCAATATCCGGAGTGCTTGCTGCAGCAGAACATAGGTCCAGTGAACTGATAGCTACAAGTGAAGATACTCAAGCAAGAGCTACAACTGAAATGAGAACTATAATCCACGCCCTACAATAGGAGGAGGGGTGATATAAAGGGAGGGAAATAAAACGCAGGAGGAACAGCTGGGAGGAAGGAAACAGAAAGTAAACAGAGCAGTGAGAACTCCTCCCAGCTCTAGTAGTGACATCATCACAGGGGTGGAGAAACAGAGCTGTGAGAACGTCCCAAAGCTCTGGTAGTGACAGTACCCCCCCCCCTCTACGGGTGGACCCCGGACACCCAGGACCCACCTTCTCAGGATGAGCCCTATGAAATGCCCTGATGAGGCGAGTGGCTTTAATGTCCGACACCGGAACCCACATCCTCTCCTCAGGACCATAACCCTTCCAATGAACGAGGTACTGAAGAGAACCGCGGACAATTCGAGAGTCCACAATTCTGGAAACCTCAAACTCCAGATTGCCATCAACCAAAATCGGAGGAGGAGGCAAAGAGGAGGGTACCGTGGGCTGGACATATGGTTTTAAGAGAGATCTGTGAAATACATTATGTATCTTCCAAACCCGTGGAAGATCAAGACGGAAGGCAACAGGATTGATGACTGACAAGATTTTATAAGGCCCAATAAACTTGGTACCCAATTTCCAGGAGGGAACCTTCAGTTTAATATTTCTTGTAGACAACCACACCAGATCACCCACATTCAGGTCCGGACCAGGCACATGTCTCTTATCAGCCACACGCTTATACTTCTCACTCATCTTTTTAAGATTACTCTGAATCTTTTGCCAAATGGTAGACAAAGACGAGGAAAATCTCTCCTCCTCAGGTAAACCAGAAAGAGCCCCTCCCGAGAATGTCCCAAACTGCGGATGGAACCCATATGCACCAAAGAATGGTGACTTATCAGAAGATTCCTGACGACGGTTGTTCAGAGCAAACTCAGCAAGAGGGAGAAATGAACACCAATCCTCCTGGTTCTCTGCCACAAAACAGCGCAAATATGTCTCTAGATTCTGATTGAGGCGCTCAGTCTGACCATTCGACTGCGGGTGAAAAGCAGAAGAGAAGGACAGCCGAACCCCCAGGCGAGAACAGAAAGCCTTCCAGAACCTGGACACAAACTGCGTGCCTCTATCGGAAACAATATCAGAGGGAATGCCGTGCAATTTAACAATATGGTCGACAAAAGCTTGCGCCAACGTTTTAGCATTGGGTAAACCAGGGAAAGGTACGAAATTAGCCATCTTGCTAAAACGGTCCACCACCACCAGGATCACCGACTTCCCCGAGGAACGAGGAAGATCCGTGATAAAGTCCATGGACAGGTGTGTCCAAGGACGGGAAGGTATGGGTAACGGGAGAAGGGAACCTGAAGGCCGTGAACGAGGGACCTTAGCGCGAGCGCACGTCTCACAAGCAGCCACAAATCCCTCCACCGACTTACGAAGAGCCGGCCACCAAAATCTCCGAGCAATGAGATCTACCGTGGCTCTACTCCCGGGGTGACCAGCAAGAACGGTATCATGATGCTCCTTAAAGAGTTTGTGACGTAGCTCAGGAGGCACGAACAACTTCCCAGAAGGACAACGGGCAGGTGCCTCAGTCTGGGCAGCCTAGACCTCGGCCTCCAAATCGGAATATAGAGCAGAAACAACTACCCCCTCCGCCAAAATGGGACCCGGGTCCTCGGAGTTTCCTCCTCCCGGAAAACAGCGAGAGAGAGCATCAGCCTTCACATATTTGATCCCAGGTCGGAATGTAACGACAAAATTGAATCTGGAGAAGAACAGAGACCATCTGGCCTGTCTCGGATTCATACGCCTGGCCAACTCCAAGTATGCCAGATTCTTATGGTCGGTAAAAACGGTGATAGGGTGCCTGGCCCCCTCCAACCAATGGCGCCATTCCTCGAAAGCCAACTTGATGGCCAACAACTCCCTATCTCCCACATCATAGTTTTTCTCTGCCGGGGAGAGTTTTTTAGAGAAAAAGGCACAGGGTCGCCATTTGGCAGGAGAAGGGCCCTGGGACAAAACTGCACCCACACCCACCTCGGAAGCATCCACCTCAACAATAAAAGGTAAGGAAACATCGGGATGCACCAAGACGGGAGCAGACGCAAAACTCTCTTTAATCTTAGAAAAGGCTGTAAGCGCCTCCTCCGACCAAGAGGAAAAATCCGCCCCCTTTTTTGTCATGTCAGTAAGGGGTTTGACAACAGAGGAATAATTCAAAATGAACTTTCTGTAATAGTTCGCAAAACCCAGAAAGCGCATCAATGCCTTCTGATTCTCAGGAAGCTCCCACTCAAGTACAGCACTGACCTTCTCCGGATCCATGCGAAAATCAGAAGCAGAGAGGAGAAAACCCAGAAATTGAATCTCCGATACCATAAAAAGACATTTCTCCAGCTTGGCGTACAATTTATTTTCCCGCAGAATCTGCAGAACCTGAAAAAGATGATCCTGATGGGTCTGAACATCAGGGGAAAAAATCTAAATATCATCAAGATACACCAATACAAATTTCCCCATTAAATGGTAGAAAATACTATTAACAAAATGCTGAAAGACGGCCGGAGCATTCATCAGGCCGAAAGGCATAACGAGATTCTCGAAATGCCCGTTAGGGGTATTAAAGGCCGTTTTCCATTCATCCCCCTCTCTGACCCTGACCAGGTTGTACGCGCCTCTCAAATCCAATTTGGAAAACACCTTGGCCCCAACAATTTGGTTGAAGAGGTCCGGGATCAGAGGAAGGGGATAGGGATCGCGAATCGTGATACGGTTAAGCTCCCTAAAATCTAGGCAAGGTCTCAGAGAGCCATCTTTTTTTTTAACAAAAAAAAAACCTGCGGCCACAGGTGACTTTGAGGGACGAATATGCCCCTTATCGAGACTCTCGGAGATATAAGTTCGCATTGCGATTCTTTCCGGTTGTGAGAGATTGTAGAGGCGTGCTTTTGGCAGCTTGGCGCCGGGAATGAGGTTAATGGGACAGTCAAACTCCCGGTGAGGAGGTAGCTCCTGAACACCGCTCTCGGAAAACACGTCCGAGAAATCAGAGAGAAATGATGGCACAGTTTTAGTAGACACCTCTGCAAAAGTCGCTGTGAGACAATTCTCTCTACAAAACTCACTCCACTAATTTATTTGCCTTCCTTGCCAATCAATAGTGGGGTTATGTCTAGTGAGCCAGGGTAACCCCAAAACTAGAGGAGAAGGCAATCCGTTAAGGACAAAACAAGATATATCCTCCACATGAGTGTCACCTACAGCTAGCCGGATATTGTGAACAATGCCCTTCAGAGATCTCTGTGAGAGTGGAGCAGAGTCAATAGCAAAAACAGGTATATCCTTTTCTAATGTGCAAACCTGACAACCATGCATGGCTACAAATTGAGTGTCAATAAGATTGACGGCCGCTCCACTATCGACAAAAATCTCACAAGAAATGACTTTGCTCTCTAGCGCCACCCTGGCAGACAGGAGAAAACGGGAACTGCAGGTCAGAGGAAAAGCATCAATTTTAATCAACTTTGCCCAAAGTAGCAGATGAAGCAGAATTTGATGATTCACCTTTTGAGGTTTTTCTCTTATTATCGCTCTTAGTACAGTTCAAGAATCTCCTAGACGGACAAACATTTGCCAAATGACCTATGCCCCCACAACAAAAACACACCATACTCTGAGGCCTAAATCCTCTTTTATCAGGGGCAAGTCGACCTAGCTGCATGGGCTCCTCCTCAGAGGGGAGCGAGACAGGATGAGGCCCCTGCACACTGAATGAGTCCGCACCACTGCCCCTAGACTGACAATGGCTGGAAAGAGAGGTCTCGTTTCTTTCTCTTAGACGCCTGTCAAGGCGTACCGCCAATGACATGGCAGACTCTAAGGACGTTGGTCTCTCATGGAAAGCAAACGCATTTTTCAATCTCTCTGAGAGACCATGAGAGAACTGACTCCGGAGTGCAGCATCATTCCAACCTGAATCAGCTGCCCATCTCCGAAATTCAGAACAATAAAGCTCCGCAGACAGTTTGTTCTGGCATAAAACACGTAAGTTTGATTCGGCCAGAGCAACACGATCCGGATCATCATATATCTGCCCCAGGGCCACAAAAAATCTTTCCACGGATCGAAGGGAGGGATCCCCTGATGGCAGCGAAAAAGCCCAAGTCTGAGCATTACCCCTGAGCAGGGAGATGACAATCCTCACCCTCTGCTCCTCCTTACCAGAGGAGTGGGGACACAAGCAAAAATGGAGTTTGCATGCCTCTCTGAAGCGAACAAAATTCTCACTGCCCCCGGAGAACGTTTCCGGAAGTGAGACCTTTGGCTCGCAACAGACTCCATGAGCCTGGAGCAGAGCCCAATGCTTGAAGCTGAGTCATAGATTGACGGAGATCCGCTACTAAAGAAAGACCCTGCATGCGGTCAACCAGGCCAGAAAGCGGATCCATGTAAAAAAAGGACGGTTTTGGTGGATTATAATGTCACGGCTGTATGTGAGCAACAATAGTATACACAGTAAAAGAGCTACTGACCGGACCCAAACTAGGGAGGATAAAGGGTGACCCCTGTCAGACCCTCAAAGCTCTCCCTATGCTGCTAAAGCACATGCCCGAATCCAAATGGCGGAACGAGGCATGCCCACGTACCTAAGACTGATGACCACTGTAACCCCTACAATAGTGGAAGGGGCACGGCCACCGGTGCCCTGCTCAGTATATGGAGGGAACCGTGGCCACCTCAGATCCAGTCAGAAAATAACCAGGTACACAACAATGTCTGCACACTTAGCTGAAGGTGTTGCAGCCGCAGAGAAGACGGATCCAAGGACAGCTGGCAATATCCGGAGTGCTTGCTGCAGCAGAACACAGGTCCAGTGAACTGATAGCTACAAGTGAAGATACTCAAGCAAGAGCTACAACTGAAATGAGAACTATAATCCACGCCCTACAATAGGAGGAGGGGTGATATAAAGGGAGGGAAATCAAACGCAGGAGGAACAGCTGGGAGGAAGGAAACAGAAAGTAAACAGAGCAGTGAGAACTCCTCCCAGCTCTAGTAGTGACATCATCACAGGGGTGGAGAAACAGAGCTGTGAGAACGTCCCAAAGCTCTGGTAGTGACACATGGCCCATAAACAGGTAGGAACTAGTGTTAGGGACCACTCATAGAGGCGACCTTTACGTGGTGAGTGGCTTATTACGCTTTGGCCAAAATGTACACCAATGTCTCATTCAACATCCAGCATGGAGGCAGGGCGGAGTGCTGGTTGCAGAGTGCTATTGCATTTGTGTTTTTCTTTGTATATGTATTTCGCCATAGCGATGTGCACCTGCAATATAGGGTTGTGCTGAGTGAATCCCCCACATTTTTTCTTTGTAGTATATATTGGAGGCGTGGCGATCTCCATGCAGTCATGCTCACCTGACCAGTTAATCTGCCCTGGAGGCTGGTTTTAAAGTCAGTATAAAACTGAGTCTACTTCTACAGGGCCTACCAGTAGCCTTTGGCTCCAGGAGAACTATATAGTGGGCTCAGCTTGCATGTTGGTACTTGCATCCCTGGATCCGATGAAACCTGTAACGGCACCGGACGGGGTTAAAAGCAGAGTGTGCCTGGCGTTCATGCTGTACCTGCGCTCCCTGGACTTTGTGTGGCTGTCATGGCCCATAAACAGGTAGGAACTAGTGTTAGGGACCACTCATAGAGGCGACCTTGACGTGGTGAGTGGCTTATTACGCTTTGGCCAAAATGTACACCAATGCCTCATTCAACATCCAGCATGGAGGCAGGGCGGAGTGCTGGTTGCAGAGTGCTATTGCATTTGTGTTTTTCTTTGTATATGTATTTCGCCATAGCGATGTGCACCTGCATATAGGGTTGTGCTGACTGAATCCCCCACAAAAAAAAAACATCATGCAAGAGGTAGAGAAGGACGTCTGTCAGACCTTCTCACAGCACTGGCGGTGACACCGTGACAGTACCCCCCTTCTACGGGTGACCTCCGGGCACCCAGGACCGACCTTATCAGGATGGACTCTGTGAAAGGCCTTTACCCTTCCAGTGGACGAGATACTGGAGGGAGCTACAGAGAACTCGGGAGTCCATAATCCTGCTGATTTGAAATTCTAAATTACCATCCACCATGAATTTTCAAAGCCTGAGGAAGTTTAATACGGAAGGATACAGGGTTAACAATGGCAGTGATCTTATATGGACCAATAAATCTTGGGCCCAACTTCCAAGAAGGTACCTTAAGCTTAATGTTTCTTGTGGACAGCCTCACAGAATGATCCACTCTCAGGTCCGGACCATTCATACGTCTCCTGTCAGCCACACGCTTATACCTCTTGCCCATCTTTTACAGGTTATTTAAAATTTTCCGCGAAATCGAAGACAAAGAAGAGGACAACTGTTCCTCCTCAGGAATACCGAAAGTTTGAGAACCAGAAAATGTGCCAAACTGTGGATGGAATCCATATGCCCCCAAAAATGGCGACTTATCAGTGGACTCCTGTCTACGGTTATTAATGGCAAACTCAGCTAACGACAAGAATGAAGACCACTCCTCCTGGTTCTCCGAACAAAACATCTCAAGTAAGTCTCCAGATTCTGATTGGTGTGCTCCATCTGTCCATTCGACTGAGGATGAAAAGCCGAAGAAAAAGGACAATTGTACCCCCAGTCGAGTACAGAATGCTTTCCAGAATCTGGAAACAAACTGAGTCCCCCGATCAGACACCACATCAGAGGGAATGCCATGTAGTTTCACGATGTTATCGACAAACACCTGTGCAAGAGTCTTGGCATTAGGTAGAGCAGGCAATGCTATAAAATGCACCATTTTGCTAAACCAATCAACTACCCCCAGGATCACGTTTTTTCCCCGAAGAATTCGGTAAATCCGTGATAAAGTCCATGGACAAATGCGTCCAAGGTCTGGACGGGATTGGTAACGGAAGAAGAGATCCAGAAGGCCGAGTATGTGTCACCTTAGCACGAGCACAGGTACAACATGCTGACACATAGTCCTCAACACACTTACACAGTCCCGGCCACCAAAATCTGCGCAAGATGAGATCTACTCCCAGGGTGTCCAGCCAAGACAGTACAGTGATGTTCCTTATGACGTAAGTCTGAAGGAACAAAAATTTTTTCCTGGAGGACAAGAGTATTCTCTTGGGCCTCCAACAACTTAGCCTCAAGATCAGGATATAGGGCAGATATGACTACCCCTTTAGACAAAATAGGACTAGGATCTTTAGAATCACCCCCCCAGGAAAGCTGCGCGACAAAGCATTCGCCTTGATGTTCTTAGCCCCAGGGCGGTAGGTGACAATGAAGTTAAATCTGGTGAAATACCATCTGGCCTACATTGGATTAAATTGTTTAGCCGACTCAAGGTAAGCCAGATTTTTGTGATCAGTAATTACCGTAAATATAATGAATTGCTCCTTCCAACTAATTACGCCATTTTTCAAAAGCCAACTTAATGGCCAGCAATTCCCTATTACCCACGTCATAATTTCTTTTAGCAGTCAAAAGTTTTTTTTAGAGAAAAAAGCACATGGGCGCCATTTACTAGGTGAAGGACCATGCAACAAAACTGCTTCCACCCCTACCTCAGATGCGTCAACCTCTACAATGAATGGACGAGACACGTCCAGTTGCACCAGAATAGGGGCTGAAACAAAACATTCCTTCACAGCAGAAAAGGCTTGTGATGCTGCCTCAGACCAAACAGAGAAATCGACCCCCTTCCTAGTCATGTCTGTTAAATGTTTAACCACAGTTAAATAGTTTAAGATGAATTTACGGTAGTAGTTGGTGAATCCCAAAAACCGCAGAAGCGCTTTCAGATTTTCGGGTCGATCCCAGTCCAACACCGCACAGACTTTCTTGGGATCCATACGAAAACCTGACGGTGAGAGCAGGTAACCCAGGAATTGCACTTCCTGAACAGCACAAATACATTTTTCCATCTTTGCATACAATTTATTCTCTCTTAGGATCTGTAACACCTGTCTCACATGATCCTTATGAGTCTTCATGTCTGTAGAATAAATTAGTATGTCATCCAGATATACAACAACAAATCTCCCCACCAGATGATGAAAGATCTCATTGATAAAAAGTGTTGAAAAACCGCTGGAGCGTTGTTTAACCCAAAGGGCATGACCAGGTTTTCAAAATGACCCTCAGGGGTATAAATGCGGTCTTCTACTCATCCCTCTTCCTGATCCTTACCAGATTATATGCCCCCCTCAGATCCAATTTAGAGAACACCTTGGCACCGACAATCTGACTAAACAAATCCGGAATCAAAGGAAGGGGATAAGGATAAGGATCACGGACGGGTCACGGAAGTCCAGACATGGTCTAAGGGTACCATCTTTTTTTTTTTTAACAAAAAACAACCCAGCAGCCACTGGGGATTTGGATGGTCTGATATGACCCTTCGCCAAGCTCTCGGTGATATACTCTCGCATAGCCTTTCTTTCAGGTTCCGAATGATTATACAACTGAGATTTGGGCAGTTTAGCTCCAGGAATAAGATTGACTGGACAATCATACTCCCGATGCGGGGGTAACTCCTGGTTACCACTCTCGGAAAACACATCAGAAAATTTGGAAATGAATGAGGATACAGTTTTAGTGGTGACCACAGAGAAAGACGCATTAAGACAGTTGTCCATGCAAAAATCACTCCAATCGAGAATCTGTCTCGCTTGCCAGTCGATGGTAGGGTTATGTTTGCTTAACCATGGTAAGCCCAAAACCATCGGAGCAGGCAGATCCTCCAACACAGAACATGAGGGATTTTTGGGTAAGAGGTACAGAATTAATTGCAAAGACAGAAATGCTTCTCTCTAGTGCACTAGTAGTCAACCCATGAATAGAAACAAACTGCCCATCAATCAGGTTAACCCCAGCCACAGTGTCGATAAATACCTCGATTTCCCCAGTTTTGGACTCTAGTGCCACCTCGGCAGACAGGAGAAACCGGGTACTACCAGTAAATGACAAAAGTAAGTTTTCTTGCTACCCACCCACACCACCAATAATAATTTGGCGATTAAGCGTTTTTTTTTTTTGTTTACACCTTGACGCTGAATTTACAGACAAATATTCACGAAATGTCCCTTCTTTCCACAACAAAAACAGACTCCCTTCATATGACCATAGCTCTTACCAGCAGTCCCAGGAGTAGCTACCCCCAACTGCATAGGCTCCTCACAAGGTGTAACCACAGGTGTCTCTTTACCATAAGTGTCAAAGGAAGCCGCCACCTTATTTGACAGTATGTCCTTAGGATGAGGACCCTTAGATCTCCCCCTCAGGCGTTTATCCAGATGTACAGCAAGGGTCATGGCTGCTTCCAATGACTCAGGCTTTTTATGAAAGGCCAACGCGTCCTGCAGCCTCTCAGATAGACCCTGACAGAACTGGCTACGGAGAGCAGGATCATTCCACTCCGTATCCGTAGCCTATCTCCTAAATTCAGAGCAAAAGATCTCCGTGGAGCGTTCTCCCTGCAGTAGACCACATAACTTGGTCTCAGCCTGAGAGATCCAATCCGGGTCATCATAAATAAGACCCAAGGCTCTAAAACATTCATCTACTGACTGGAAGGACGATGATCCGGTCGTCAGGGAAAAAGTCCAAGACTGTGCATCATACCCACACGTTGACACTCATCCCCAGAAGAGTATGGACGCAGTTTAAAGTACAATTTACACGATTCCCTGAACCGGATTAAATTGTCACTACCCCCAGAAAATCTGTCCGGGAGGGCAACCTTAGGTTCAGGGCAGGCCTGGTACACACCCGCGGAGGTCAGCTACCTCCAAAGACAGTCCCTGCAGCTGTTCAACCAGTACAGACATAGGATCCATAGCTGCACTGACCTGAAGGAAATGGCGGTTTTTGTGGCGGTTGATAATGTCACAATCAGTGTGGGGGGAAACTCCACACTGAACACAGGAGGGAAGGGGAACAGTAACTGGGCCTGGAAACTAGGAAAGAAACAGGTCACCTCCTACACAACCCTAATCCGGGTCCTGACTACCTATCAATATGAATAGACCTTGAAGGTAGGAATATTCATAAGCAGGATACCTAGGCACTGATTACCCTATAATGCCCTGGAATAAGTATAGGACCAGAGACAACCCATTCCTCCCCAGATGGACAAATGGAAGTCTCTGTCTCAGGCCCAGATACAACAACAGGGAATATAACAAATACAAACAAACGCGACACTTAACTTCTGTAGAGATGGAAGAACAGGAACACCAGAGAGAATCTCACACCAGCTCAGACAAACCCAAATGAAGCTATCAACTGCATAGTCAGAAGGGTGGGGTGAGACTATAAAGGGTAGAAGTGATGA